>NC_086074.1:20083781-20383781 GCF_948474715.1 Cydia amplana
AATATCTAAATCTATCATGCCGGAAGCCCAGCTCGAGGATGTTAGGTATCCCTACGATTCCTCAAAGCTTTCGTGCAGTGTAGTAAACTCCGTCCGTCCGTCCGTCCGTCTGTCACCAGGCTGTATCTCACGAACCGTGATAGCTAGACAGTTGAAATTTTCACAGATGATATATTTCTGTTGCCGCTATAACAACAAATACTAAAAACAGAATAAAATAAAGATTTAAGTGGGGCTCCCATACAACAAACGTGATTTTTGACCGAAGTTAAGCAACGTCGGGCGGGGTCAGTACTTGGATGGGTGACCGTTTTTTTGCTTGTTTTGCTCTATCTTTTGTTGATGGTGCGGAACCCTCCGTGCGCGAGTCCGACTCGCACTTGGCCGGTTTTTTTGCTTGTTTTGCTCTATCTTTTGTTGATGGTGCGGAACCCTCCGCGCGTGAGTCCGACTCGCACTTGGCCGGTTTTTTTGCTTGTTTTGCTCTATTTTTTGTCGATGGTGCGGAACCCTCCGTGCGCGAGTCCGACTCGCACTTGGCCGGTTTTTTTGCTTGTTTTGCTCTATCTTTTGTTGATGGTGCGGAACCCTCCGTGCGCGAGTCCGTCTCGCACTTGGCCGGTTTTTTTGCAGATGCGTCCCGCGTGGAAGTAGACGGGTCGCTCGGCGGCGTGCAGGTGGTGTCGCTGTGCGAGGGCGCGGGGCTGCACACGCGCGTGCTGAGCGCCGGCCGCGCGCCCGCGCCCGCGCCCGCGCCCGCGCCCGCGCCCGCGCCCGCGCCCGCGCCCGCGCCCGCGCCCGCGCCCGCCGCGCGCCCCGACCAGCGCGCGCTGCTCTTCACCATCACCCGGCGGGTCACGGCGGACGGTAAGGCATTAAGAACTATTATGTATCATTGTCTACGTTAACATGACCAGTGAAGAGTACCGTGTTGCTTTTAGTCATAGACTAGGAATCCTCTAGACTGAGTTTAGAACAATGATTTCAATGAAACCGATGCTGCCAAAAATACGGGGGTGCGGGGGGACGAGGTGAGCGAATCCCGTGCCGTGATTGGTCCGTTCAAAGACACGGACCAATCACGGCACGGGATTGACTCGAAGATGGAGTAAAACTACCGTATGAGTGGCAGAGGGGGTAGCGTTACTATGCTCAGTCTAGAGGATGTCTTGTCTGTGCTTTTAGTAAATCACATCAATTATCATGTCGTGCCTTCGGCTGTCTCGCGAAAAAAAATGTTAAAATATAAAATAATCTATTGCAACTTTGAGTTATTACATAACATTAGTATCTGGCTCTCAATAGTATTTTATACAATCGTGATATAATGGAGAGCTTTTCAATCGAGTACCGTGTTTAGGCAACGAAGCTTGCTGAGTTGCCTAAGTAAAGGTACGAGATTGAAAAGCTTGATTATATCACTATTGTATACAATACTTTTTCTACGAGTCAACAAAAAAAATACTTAAAACTAGTAGAAGAATCATATATATGTAGGTAAAAAAACCAAAAGTATACAGCTAAGATGCGCGAGCAGCCGCGATACCTTCATACTCATACGCGACCCGGCCCCCGCGCCCCGCGCCCCCGGCCGGTTGGTCAACGACACCTTCTCGTAACTCATGAGGCCCTGGTACTCGCTCCGCGCTTTCGATTGGTCAATTTCATTATAGTTGACTAAACTGTATCGAAATGAATATTATAGTTGACTAAACGGTATCGAAATGAATATTATAATTGACTAAACTGTATCGAAATAAATATTATAGTTGAGTTGGGGTCCCATAGTGAAAAAAGTATGCGATTTCACTTTGGTATACGAAGTCTTAATTCAAGCATTGCAGTCGACGAGTAGAAAAAGTAGGTTTCCGTGTGTCTCAAGAGCCAGTTCCTTCCCGATTACAAGCGTGAGGTTACAATGTTAGACATTTTATAGTACATACTTACAATTTCAACAATATTGCAATTCAATTAGAGAAAAAAATAAACATGCGAACCTAAAATGTTTTCTTGTATTTATACACTACGAGCTTTTGTCAGAAGTACAAATATCTCGCTGTCTTTAATCTTTTAAAATACAGTAACAAACAAAATTTACAAAACTTTTTTATAACAGGTGTGGAAGCTTCAGTGGCCCTACACGTCGCCAGCGTATGGGTGACACACTCAAGTGCCTTACTACATGAACTACGCTCCTGCCTCACAGAGTTCAAACAATACCTCGCTAATCTAGCTCGCTCTATCCGCGCCGCTGCCCACGACATGGCCGTGGGACTTGTGGGCAGGTAATACTCACAATATATAATTAATTCAACTAAAAATACTATAAATAGATTGCCTGTCCGAAACAGGAATAGAACCAGTGGTATCTCCTTGTAATCGCGAGCCAAGCGCACCGGAAAATTGAGTGGTTAAAGATAGGTACATAATCCTTTTTTTACTACAGTCACTATCACATGTAACAAATACTGATCATTTATAATGTATGTGTAAATACTTTATTTACTACACATTATGTGAGACAGAGTCCCATCATAATTCAGTAGCGGACTCAACTGCAAATATGTTTAACAAAATACGTTTGTTTCAGGGGTGACACGCTGTACGCAAACCCGAAGATTTCGACCTCAATGGAGGGTGTATCGCCGCGGCGTCGCACCACCAGCTTAGGTTACTCTATTGACGAGCCTGCCGAGGAAATTAATCTCACGTAAGACCATTAACTAGTAGTGTTATGGAATTTGGAATGTGATACGAGATTTCTAAGGCGCGGCGAAATTAATTTTAAAATTATGTTCTTTTTTTGTAGAGTAAACATCGAACTGGAATCCCCAGTGGTGGTGGTACCCCGTTCAGCGTTGTCCCCGCAAGTATTCGTGGCCCACCTCGGCCGCATGAGCCTCGCCAACCGGCCGCGCGGGCTCCGCGCCGCCTACCGCGTGCGCGTCACCGACATCTCGCTCGCGTCCGTGAGTACTAGTGTCCCCGGTGTGTGTAGTGTCCCCGCTAGTGCTCGTGGCCCACCTCGGCCGCATGAGCCTCGCCAACCGGCCGCGCGGGCTCCGCGCCGCCTACCGCGTGCGCGTCACCGACATCTCGCTCGCGTCCGTGAGTACTAGTGTCCCCGGTGTGTGTAGTGTCCCCGCTAGTGCTCGTGGCCCACCTCGGCCGCATGAGCCTCGCCAACCGGCCGCGCGGGCTCCGCGCCGCCTACCGCGTGCGCGTCACCGACATCTCGCTCGCGTCCGTGAGTACTAGTGTCCCCGGTGTGTGTAGTGTCCCCGCTAGTGCTCGTGGCCCACCTCGGCCGCATGAGCCTCGCCAACCGGCCGCGCGGGCTCCGCGCCGCCTACCGCGTGCGCGTCACCGACATCTCGCTCGCGTCCGTGAGTACTAGTGTCCCCGGTGTGTGTAGTGTCCCCGCTAGTGCTCGTGGCCCACCTCGGCCGCATGAGCCTCGCCAACCGGCCGCGCGGGCTCCGCGCCGCCTACCGCGTGCGCGTCACCGACATCTCGCTCGCGTCCGTGAGTACTAGTGTCCCCGGTGTGTGTAGTGTCCCCGCTAGTGCTCGTGGCCCACCTCGGCCGCATGAGCCTCGCCAACCGGCCGCGCGGGCTCCGCGCCGCCTACCGCGTGCGCGTCACCGACATCTCGCTCGCGTCCGTGAGTACTAGTGTCCCCGGTGTGTGTAGTGTCCCCGCTAGTGCTCGTGGCCCACCTCGGCCGCATGAGCCTCGCCAACCGGCCGCGCGGGCTCCGCGCCGCCTACCGCGTGCGCGTCACCGACATCTCGCTCGCGTCCGTGAGTACTAGTGTCCCCGGTGTGTGTAGTGTCCCCGCTAGTGCTCGTGGCCCACCTCGGCCGCATGAGCCTCGCCAACCGGCCGCGCGGGCTCCGCGCCGCCTACCGCGTGCGCGTCACCGACATCTCGCTCGCGTCCGTGAGTACTAGTGTCCCCGGTGTGTGTAGTGTCCCCGCTAGTGCTCGTGGCCCACCTCGGCCGCATGAGCCTCGCCAACCGGCCGCGCGGGCTCCGCGCCGCCTACCGCGTGCGCGTCACCGACATCTCGCTCGCGTCCGTGAGTACTAGTGTCCCCGGTGTGTGTAGTGTCCCCGCTAGTGCTCGTGGCCCACCTCGGCCGCATGAGCCTCGCCAACCGGCCGCGCGGGCTCCGCGCTGCCTACCGCGTGCGCGTCACCGACATCTCGCTCGCGTCCGTGAGTACTAGTGTCCCCGGTGTGTGTACAGTTTGGCAAAAAAGAGTAGAAATTAAAAAGTGGCAACACTGTAGTGTCGTCAGTTTTCTTATATAAATTGGTTTGAAAGGGACACTACAATGTTGCCACTTTTTAATTTACTACTCTTTTTTGCCAAGCTGTAGTGTCCCTGCTAGTGTTCGTGGCCCGTAAAGTAAAAAAAATCTGCTGCCAAAAATATATAAAGATTGTACAAAATTATATAAAAAGTGATCTTAGTGATCTAGCATGTCTGTCTGCTACCGGCGCGACTCAACATGTCAAGTTGCGCTTGATATGAAAATATGCTTGGAGTTTTTTCTTTTCATTATTAATATAATACATTTCTACCTAAGGTGGACGTGAGCTCTAAACTAAAGCAGACAACACTCAGCGCCGAAAGCATGCCGTCCATCTACGACGCCGGCGGCGGCAAGCCTGTGTTACACAACACAGCGCTGCAGCTAGCCGTGCATTATGGGCATCTCGAGCCGAACGCTGAGCCACAGGTACTTTTTCAATAGTTAAAGTCTAGTTATAGATTCTGAAAGCATGCACGAAAAATTGAATCACAGTACATTCGTTTTTGGTTACGGGTCTTCTTCGTCATATCCGTAGATTGTGACCATCAGATGTGCTGATTTTAACTAATTTTCTCCATGTATTGCTTTGTTTTAAAATATGTTTTTTCAATGCATTGGCAAATAAAAATCTCGAGAAAATGTTTAACCATAAAATACAATTTGATTTGTTGTTGTGTTGCAGTGTGAAGTGACCGGTCACGTGGTGGGCGGCCTCCACGTCTCGGCGCGTCGCGAACAATACGAGCAGCTGCTAGACACTATAAGATATCTCAGCGCCGCTGACGAGCCTGCACCCGCGCCTATGCCTACCCAACAGTACCATCAGGTATGCATTTTTTTATTGTATTGTTCAAAGCCGCTTATTGCCAGTAGAGCCTTCTTTTATGCCGATGACAACGTATCAGCGTCAGTTCAGGACCCGCAACAGGTAATATTAGATGCCTTCACGCCTCGATGGCGCCGATTAGCCGCACCAGCGAAGCCGACGCTTCAACAATATCACCATGTATATAATATACACTAAAACAGAGTGAAATATGATTAAATGGCTCGGCGTGTTTAATCGCACAATGAGGATTAACAAATTGGCTGGTGTATTAACAAACTGTTTGTGCTGCGTGTACAGGAGTCGATGTCGGTGCAAGAGATGGAGCCGGCGGTGCCCACGCTGCGGCTGGACCCCGCGCTGCGCGCCGCCGCGCTCGCCGCGCCGCCCCCGCGCGCCGCGCCGCCGCCGCGCCCGCTCACCCGCCAGCACGTGCCGCTCGAGGGTACACACACACACACACACATGGGTGTCGTATAACCAGTGTAGAGTCATATGTAGAGCTACACCCAACAATACGGTTAGATCCCGCACTACGCGCCGAGACTGTACACACATGCATACATGAAGAGATATGTAGAGCTAGCTTCATTCTACACCTGCGAAAACCATGAAAACGATTCACGTTACGTATTTTACGATAAGAAATATGATCGCCACCCGAATTCTAAAATTGTGTTAAAAACATTCTATCCGTTTGAAAAATCGGACGGATTAAGCCGAAGACAACTCAAAACAGTTTAGTGTTTACACGGTAACTACACTCGTTAGAAAACTCATAAGTTTTATACTTTCACCTCGCTTTTAATCACTTGTATGTACTTACTATAATGAGAGAAGATTGAAAACAGACTAAAAATTAATCATTATGACTGTTCCCAGTGCATTTCGAGCTGTCCTCGTTCACTGTGGAGCTGCGCGCCGATCTCGGCCGCGGCGAGCGCAGTCTGGTACAACTGGCGTTCCGAGAGTTCGCTGTGCGCCTGCGACGACCGCGCCCACACGAATCTGACCTACACGTGAGTACATAACCGTTACTTTACACTGTTCTAATATGAACCTAACTAACTACAAATCTAGAAGGTTTATTCATTATTGTGCATAGAAATATTTTTTTTTGGAGTCAAATTGCCTCGACAGATTTCAGGTTGCCCATATAAGAACTACTATAATGTAAGTTTAAAGGTACATTTCTCAAACGTTGACCGCGTATATTTTGCTGTAATAGTGCTTGAAAGAAAATCTTACTCGAAGGACTAATACGTTGTCTATGGCAAAAATGCTCGTACTACTTTATGCAATTAAACACTTCATTTGAACTGAATATTAAATCCAAATACTTAGTGCCAGTTGCACCATCCGCACTTGACAGACTAATCAACGTCACCCGGCGCGCCGCGGCGCTTTACGATGAAACTTTCCATAGAATAAAATTCAGCGAACTTTTTAACGATGACAAACAGTTTGGTGCAACCGACCCTTATTCTATTTGTTATTTCTGCAGGTATCCCTCCACTCCGTAACAATGGAGGACTTGACACAGGACCCGGAGTCCAAGCACCGCATGCTGCTCGTGTCGCACGCGCCGCACGTGCCCGCCAAGGCCGTGTTCGTGTCCAAGTCGTGTCCGGACTTCGGCCGTGCGCCGCGCGCCGCGCGCACCGTGTCGCTGCCGAGCGGGTTGAATGTAGACAGAAAGGTATACAGGCATAGTTCTGCTCGTGTCGCACGCGCCACACGTGCCCGCCAAGGCCGTGTTCGTGTCCAAGTCGTGTCCGGACTTCGGCCGTGCGCCGCGCGCCGCGCGCACCGTGTCGCTGCCGAGCGGGTTGAATGTAGACAGAAAGGTATACAGGCATAGTTCTGCTCGTGTCGCACGCGCCACACGTGCCCGCCAAGGCCGTGTTCGTGTCCAAGTCGTGTCCGGACTTCGGCCGTGCGCCGCGCGCCGCGCGCACCGTGTCGCTGCCGAGCGGGTTGAATGTAGACAGAAAGGTATACAGGCATAGTTCTGCTCGTGTCGCACGCGCCACACGTGCCCGCCAAGGCCGTGTTCGTGTCCAAGTCGTGTCCGGACTTCGGCCGTGCGCCGCGCGCCGCGCGCACCGTGTCGCTGCCGAGCGGGTTGAATGTAGACAGAAAGGTATACAGGCATAGTTCTGCTCGTGTCGCACGCGCCGCACGTGCCCGCCAAGGCCGTGTTCGTGTCCAAGTCGTGTCCGGACTTCAGCCGCGCGCCGCGCGCCGCGCGCACCGTGTCGCTGCCGAGCGGGTTGAACGTAGACAGAGAGGTATACAGGCATAGTTCTGCTCGTGTCGCACGCGCCGCACGTGCCCGCCAAGGCCGTGTTCGTGTCCAAGTCGTGTCCGGACTTCGGCCGCGCGCCGCGCGCTGCGCGCACCGTGTCGCTGCCGAGCGGGTTGAATCTAGACAGAGAGGTATACAGGCATAGTTTTGCTCGTGTCGCACATGGGACGTGTTCATGTCCAATGCAGTGTCCGGGTTTCGGTCTCGGGTACTCGAGAGGTATCGTAGAATAATAAATAAGTATTGAATCAGGACAACGATGTAATATATTAAAAGATTAACTAAAGACCCAGTTTGTCTGGCCAGCTATTTTATGCTCATCTCATTCTTATCCTGTAGAGTACATATGAATGAGCTAGTATAATTCTCTCATATTCTTCTGTTCTTTCACCGTTGTATGACCAAGCTAACCTCTTAACACAAAACGAAGCGCTTTTCGACAGCTTGTGAATTATAAAACGAGCCAAAGTCTCATTCTAATAAAATATTCGTCCGCTGATATTACAAATCTCAAGATTTCCTGAAACGAACCCCAAGTTGTGGGTAAAAATGGTGTTGTTTCTATGCAGTATCACCGCTCCAAACGTGACAGCAAATGCGGGGCCACGCCACCCTGCTCGCCGGAGCTCGGCGTCACAACGGAGACAGCGGACGCTGAAGCGGAAGCGGACGCGGAAGAGGGCGCGGGCGACGGGCTTGTTAATGTGACCGTGCGGATACGAGACCCGCAGCATACGAACTTTCACGATCTGTATAATCGGGTAAGTGGAATGTTATGTCTGGGATGTAAAACATCCCACCATGTACACCGGAGCTCCACGTGACCGTGAGGATGCAAGACCCGAAATTCTATATCTATGAGTAAACCCCTTAGTTAACTTAATTTATGATTTTGAGTGAGTTCTCATTCCGAAATGAAGTTAGAATAAAAAGTTATTGTCGTTGACAAATAGTAAAATTTTCAAAAACTCCAACGAGGCAATGAAAATGCTATATGTTCTGATTTTTCGTACCTTGTGGGCTGGACTGAAAAACCTGTTCCTTTCTCGCTTATAATATTCCTTATTCGGTCTCCGTCCCACAGGTATCCCGCCATACTCGAGTCCGGTTCAACTGCCTAAAGTTAGTAGTCAGCATCGACAGTTGGGTGGCGGTGTTGGACTTTTTTGGCGTGGCCGGGGAAGACGCGGACGAAATATCGGAGCCTCAGCCGAGTGCAGGTGAGTCTTCAGAGTAACCTCATAGTGTCTACCTGAGTATTAGTTGAGCGCAACCAACTAGAGACTTAATAGTAACCACAATAAGGTTGATTCTGTCGTAGACTCTTCGGAGAGGCTGGAGTGAAAGATGAACTACCCGAGACAGCCACAAGTTGCGACTCTCTAATTACTGCTAACAGGGTTTATTCTAGTTTGCTGTCTTGACTGCTTTTCTAAATCATTACATATAATTATTCAAATTTGATACGTATTACAAATACTCAAGTGATATTTTTTCCCTCCAGAAACCAGCGTGTCCCCATCCGACCAATCACCAGAAGAAGGCACAACCCAAACTGAAATGTCCATCCGGTCTCTCAGCGTGGTCCTAGTGGGCGCGCGTGGGGAAGTGTGCTCGGCGCGCGCTCTACGGGTGCGCGCTAACGCGCAAGCGCACGCGTCCGCGCATACGCGGTCCTTACGCCTAGCTGTGGGCGGGTTGCACTTGGCGGATTTGACGCCGCGTGCGCCGCTGTGGAGGGATAGGCTCAGGACGCATGGGGATAAGGCGCTCGAGATACTGTATACAAGGTGCGTTTACGTTATTGTGAATAAAGACGCGGTTTAAAGCATATGGGAAGTTTAAGCGGTCACAGTAACCTAGGAACGCTTGCGACTTCAGAGAAGTCATGTAGCATTTAAAATTATAATACAGAGTTAGAGATAATTGTTGTTATAAATATCTGCCTTCGCCTTCGACTTCCGCATTTAACTTTAACTGTTACATAAATAAAATATTTGTTGTCGTCAGACTCAGCGCCACAGAAGCGGCGGAAGCCGGCTACGAAACGTCCCTCACCGTGGCCCTAGGGCCGGCCACATATGTGCATACAAAGAGGTTCATACACGAGCTGTATGCGTTCGCGCACGACTTCCGTCAGCTGCGGCGCGTCATCGTGCAAGCGAGACAGAAGGTATGGTACCAATGTCCTTATCAGGCCCGACTTTTTCAAAATAAGACAGAAAAATCTATTGAAAACACTATCACTTCAAAGTCAGGTGGACTTTGATGCACAGATTTTTAAAATGGCACGCGAAGCCGTTTGTCTAGTGAGATTTATTTATGTCATAATAATAAATTACAATATAAATTATTCTGAATTGTCGGATCGCATGCTTAGCTTTAATGGTCAAGTAGCAAATACCTCACTGTATGCATCTCAATCTGTCTTTCAATATATCTCATAACATATCGCCGCTATACTTACTAAACCTCGTATCTGCAACACTCATTTGATGACAAAAACACCCGTATTCCGAATGAAAGAAAAGCGACATTTCCACCAAATGATTGTTGCAGATATGAGGTTGAGTAAGTATAGCGACGATATATAACAATATGATACGATTAAAACACCGTTCTCAGGTATCAGTATCCGTCGGCGTGTCACCAACAAGCCGTCAGCGTCTGTCCGTGCGCTGCCTGTCCCCCGTCATAGTGCTGCCCGTGTCCGGGCGCAGCCGCGGCGCACTGCGCGCCGAGCTGACAGAGCTCACCATAGACAACTGCTTCAGGAAGGCGGGGGACGCTGACACTGTCAGCACGAGGACGGACCCTGACGCTAGTGAGTGTACAGCCATTAACGGGCATAAGGGTATCAGAAATTACGCAAAATTGAACCGTATCAGTTTGAAATAAAGCTCAAAAGTATGGTGGGAAACAAACTCTCTCTTATAAAGACTTGAAGTGCTTTTTTTTACTGTAATTTTCAATTAGGGCTTCGTAGACAAACTAAAATCATACTTTTTAATGTTAAATACTCTATGATACTTCAGACTGAACTGAAATATTCCTTCTCTTACTGAACGGAAAAAACGACATCAACGAGTTTGCAACAACTGTTTTTGCACTTAGATTCTTAAGCGCTTAGATTTCCGATTATACCATTCGCACGTGTCGCGTATGGAACTCCTGTTCCATAACGTCGTGTCTGTAAATATAGCGACAGTACAGATGAACAGGTTTCCAAAATGTTGGAAGACTTCTGAGAAGTTACTCACTTCAAGAAATAAGGGAGCAATCCGTTTTGATAATTAAACAAGTCGGTTCTCCGTTGAAGGTTCAGGGGTGCCTTTGCCTAGCACCCTAGCAGTGGTACTCGAGTCTTGGAGGATACAACTAAACGGAGTAGCCATTAACAGGCTTTCCCCTCTGTCGAAAATAGGCGGCCAACGGTCATACACAATGTATGGACTGACGTTTATCTGACATGGCTATTTTTACGTTACGCATACATTTGACGTTCCCCTCCCCCGCAAAAATCGGCAGATTGTACAGAAAATTACAGACATGGCGTCTCCGTTTGATTATATCCTCCAAGACTCGAGTAGGTTAAATAGGAGGAATTCCACGCAAATGTTGATAACATTCTGTCGTGACATTAGTAATCGTTCGTTTCGTCGCAGGTTACCACGAGTTGCTGGACGTGCGCAGGATCCGGCTGGAGCAGCTGAGCGTGTGGTGCGCGCGCGGCGGGCGCGGGCTGCGCGTGCGCCGCGCCGGCGCGCCGCTGCTGCCCGCGCCCGCGCGCCTGCTGCTGCACGTCGAGCGCAACCTCAGCAGCACGCACAACGGTACTGCGCGGGCGCCCGCCTACTGCCTGTGTTCGTCGTTATCTGGTCCCACCGACCCGCCTAGCGGGCGCCTATTTCTTTGCATGATTTTTGGAGATTTTTTTGTCCTGCAGTAAATACACAGGTTAATTTAAAAGTGGAAAAATTACTGTCTCGGATGAGACTTGAACTCACGGCCTCTGGATCGATACTCCGACGCTCTGCCACCTGAGCCACCGAGACCTCATGATCCATAGCCAGCAAATCTTTCCACTATATGGGTCAAGGGGACCCGACCCATCATCATAAATAGCATCGTTCGCAGACGTTTCTACTTGTTAAAAATGAAAATTAATATATTCAGGATGTTTGGAACATCGTTTGCCAAATTTGCCATTAGAATTTTTTTTATAAACAATCCTTTGTAGCAGCAGCTGTTGCGTAAAACCACATCGGGTGCAATCCGGTTGAAGTTGTTAATTAATTCAATCTGCACTAAATCGTTTCTTAAGCTGATTATTTTCTTGCAGTACCGGACATGACGGTGCAAGGCACGCTGGCGACGTTACAATGCGCACTGGACCCTGCGCAGTACAGATTAGTGCGGGGCGTGTTAGCACACAACTTGGGCGAATGTGTGGCCGACCTTCCCCCACACGTTCCACTCCCAGCCACGACGGCGCCGCACCATGAACAGGTTCACTACAGTCTTTGGACACATCATCTTTAAGACTCGACTAGTATTTAGACTAGTCAACCGGCCGAAATTGTGTATATCTTCTATTAGGCTAGTAAGACTAAATAATGGTAACGTTTTAAAATTAAAAAGTAAATACAACGTTGTCTTATGTTTTTTAGACATTTATCGTTTACATCTATAGTTTTTCAGCCTCGCCTTTAAGACTCAGCTTGCGACTCAAAAAGTAAAGCTGATTCAGCTTCTTTAACACATTCACTGCCAGCAACTCGCTAGGGAAATTCACGCTTTTCGCTACATACGGTTATTTCCGCATTATCGGCTACGCTCGTAGCGCGTAGCTCGCGCTGGCACGGCACGGAATGTGGTAAGGGCCGGTACGGGTTGCACCAAACCGTCTCTCACGTACGGAAAATGTCATACTACCTACTTCTCAGAGACTGTGATCAGTCTGTCAATTGTGGTTGGTGCAATTCAAAGCATCCAATGATGTTCTGTACTGGTTAACAGTCCCAGGTGTGGACAACATCCTCCATCAAGCTGGACCTCCTCGACGTGACAGTGGAACTGGAGCCGGAGCATGGCGTCTCCTCGCTGGCCTGCATCAACTTCATCAAGTCGCGTCTGCTGCTCGAGACCTACTCCGACCTGAGCCAGGATATCGACCTGGTTTCGCAGGTGGGTTTAGATTCTTTAGATCTAGATGTTTCGTTATTCACTAAATAAATAAATAATGAAGGACATTTTTTGGAGACAAATTGACAAATTGACAAAGCCCCACGGCTGAAGGTGTAAGGCTTGTGTTGTGGGGACTCAGACAACGATATATATAATATGTATATAAATACTTAAATACATAGAAAACAACCATGACTCAGGAACAAATATCTGTGTCATCACACAAATAAATGCCCTTACCGGGATTCGAACCCAGGACCATCGGCTTCATTTCATAGGCAGGGTTACTAGGTCATTAGACTCCCTAGAAGAATGGTGGCGCGATGTGTAACATTTCAGTTACCATGACTACCACTGATAGGTTAAGAGGTTGGGAGTAGGGTGCGCTCCCGTTACTGGTTTTCTATACAAAATCCGTCCTGGGAGTCTCGTTCTCGGTTCTCAACAATCAAATTAATTACGTGAACATATCCTTGCCTCTCCAGTGAGAGTTGATTAACACATTTATTGCCACCCAGCCAAACAAGACATCCGCGCCAGGCCACAAAAAATTCCCCGATCCCGACTGTCGGGTCGTCCGGCCTGGGAACGAAATCATAAAATACCCGATAGTCGAGTTTTCGGCACTGAATGTGTTAAAAGTGGTATGGAATACACTGTGTAACCCTTGTTACTCTTTGTTATCTTAGGAGATCCTTGTGAGCGACACGCGCTACGTGAACGAGCCGGCCAACAGGCGAGGGAACGTGTTCACGCACATCGTGCAGCCCATGGCGGACCATCGGCACAGCGTGCAGGCCGAAGTTCACGCGAGGTAAAACGACACTTTTCATCCCTCCTGGCCCCTGTTCGAAAAGTTACCTTTTCATATGTAGACAGCAAATATATATCCTTCTAAGGGCCATACAAACGAAACATCCAAAATTTGCCACTGAAATTTGAACCTAAAGTGTAGGAAATAGAGTTGATTTTGCGTTGTTTGAAAATTGAACGAAACAAAGCAAAAGCGACTCTGTTCCAATTGAACATGGTTTAAATTACATCGAACTGAATAAGTACTATAGGTAGGACCTTCCCATCACGCAAAATAGGCGCAATAATATGACGTCGAGTTGCGGAAACCAAGCCCGCGAATACCTATAAGTAACCTATAACCTATAGGTAGGACCTTGGGCCTTAGGGGGATATTGGGTGTGGTGTAATGGATGAAATGGATCTCTGCTAAGGGGGTTTCGACGGAAGCGTTGTAAAAGGTTCATAACTATACAATTACGGTCTGCAGCTTCATAAAGATTAGAGAGTCTGTGACGTCGGCATCTGTTGCTCTCTAGACGACCCAGAGGCCACCTTTGCCCATCATTCACCTTGCTTGCAATCTGGTTATTACGTTGTTTATTTTTTAGAAAACGTGGCGATTCATCAGCGTACACGATCTTAGTGAACAACATGCGGCTGATGGCTATCCTGGACTGGTGGGAAGCGGCGAACCAGTTCATCATGCAACTACCCCTGCCGCCTTGCGACCCTGACCAGCAGCATTTGTAAGTGCCTATGCTAACTGCTACAATCTCCTTATTTAACACCCGAAAGTTCTTACAGACGAACGGTCGGATACTTTGCGGTAATAAGGAAAACTTACTATTTGTATCTTGTCCGTCATGTGCCAAAGCATCCAAGTAAAAGTTCATTTTGTAGAATACGCGTCAAATCATTAAAAGTCAGGCAAATTACTGGTGAGAACCTGTAATTGGCTTTTTGTATCACATTTATAAAACCTATTAACATGTTAACAGCTGTTGGATCTCCGAATAGTAATAAATAAATAAATAAATAAATAAATTAGCTTTGACTCGCCTTCATTAGCCTCGTCATAATTTATCATTTTTAAGTTCTGTTATAATTTTGATTTAACCTCCTGAGACTAATCAAATGTACATTATAATGTACAAATTCGTGCAATCTAATTTGAACCTTTCATGAACCAAATAAAGTAGCATTTCTTTTGTTTCATTGCTTTTTAAAACAAACGAAATTCGTTCTAATTTTCTTATAGAATAAGGTTCAAACTAAAAATATGAAAACTTTATATGGTGGGTCTTACGAGGTTTATGTTTTCTCAGGGAAGATGCTCTGTCCGCATCGCTAGGACAGATGGGAGCGGTTTCAGCTGGAACCGGCCACGATGGACAGGTGGAACTCAAGCTGAACGTCACCGACTCGCAGCTCGTACTGGTCGAGGACGCGTCCATATGGGACACCAACGCTGTCATACTCAAGGTCAGTACACTTCAAATAACCGTTTCCTTTTATATGTATCTATGGTAATTGAAGGGATGTTTACAAAAACAACATAACTGACTACACTGGTTGACACCTGAAACGATTAACAATGTTCTTAAAAAAGTGTCAAACGCTCTAAGCAGTTATGTTGTTTTTGTAAACATCCCTTCAATTGTATTCGAAACAAATTAGAAGATTTTTAACAGTTTCCGAGCGCATCTTTAAATGTAATGTATTGTCAAATATACGACAACGCCTTATTTGACCCAAGCGTTTATCACGATATGTTCTTGCTGTTATCATTTTTAAATTGAATTAAATTGTAAATACTTCTCCAACCGGAATTTAATTAAAATACCAAATACTACATGGCGCAGTCGGTAGTATATCTATTTTGAATATTTTTCGCTTTGTTGAAACTGAAGGTCCTGAAGGCTTGTTTTTCATGTTCAGAGTACGACGGTGATCACTTACCGCGTCGCAGACGCAGCGAAGCCAGTATCCTGTGAGCTAAACGAGCTAGAAGTGTTCTCGTGTGTGCTGGGGCTGGAGGAAGAGACCGCGCTCGCTATAGTCGACCCCGCCGCGGTCACGGTCGCGCTGCACAAGGATCGCTCGCTACACGTAACTATTTTACATATGTTTAGTTTGTCATCATGTCACTGATTCATGGCACAACTTGTGGTAATTAAACAAAGCCTATCATATGTTGTAGGAGAGAAAAAAATACTAAATTTCATACGCATTGATGCTCCTCAATGATGATTCCTACTTAAAACAATATTAGATACAATATTGTAATTATTTATTACAATCGGGAAGAATGGGCATTGATAGATGGATTAATATATCGTACTTCGTGCCGGATATGTATCATTCTAACATTGCAGTTTTGGTTAGTAAATGATCGATTAAAAATCGTAGGGTATACTTCCGGTATTCGATTTCTAAGATACAAATACAGTACTGGAACAGGGAATTCCCGGTTCTTGCCATACATCCCCTAAAAATAATCTAATTTCAGATATCAACGGGCACGTTGAACCTGCGATTGTCGTACCACGACATGCGCATGTTCGCGTCGATGATACAGTCGCTCCCGGCGCAAGTCCGCGCCGCCCTCTCAGGTACCTCATCATATATCTGTTTGAACAGTCATATTATTTTGAAAACTGACAGACCAAAAAAAGTAGTTTACGTTTTTCTTAATATTTGTGGAATTGGTAATGAATGATGATATTTCCCAGGCAAAACAGAAGAAGAAACGGTAGACGCAGACGCCCCGGCCAACAGTCTCCACATGCGGGCGGGGCCGACGGCGCGCCTGCTGCCGCCGCGCTGGCTGCCGCTGCGCGCGCCGCCGCCGCAGCCCTCCGCGGTGTGGCCGCTCCGGGCCGTGCAGGTACTGACATCGGTGGACCTTATGTCTTTGGAATAAGGATAACGAAATGTCAGATAACGATATGTATGGTACAGGAGCGGTTGCTAACCCAAAAGGTATCATAAGAATTCATGGTGACTGTATTACGTAGTGAACGCAGTTTTCTTTTGTTTAGTCTTTATGACTTGACGTATTTGCGCTGTGTGACCACTGTTAGCCGTGTTTATCGAAAAGAGTCATTTGGTCGATGATTGATACGATAAGTAATATTAGAAAATGTCTTCTAAACTGAGAATTTGATAGGCGCAATGACCTAACTTTTACTTATGTTTTATTATTCAAAGCTAACAACTTATATTAATTGTAAGCTGCTCTTTCTGCAGGTGACCGCCGAGTGCGTGACGCTCTGTGTGATCGACGACTGTCTGGACTCAGACGTGCCGTTACTAGAGGTCTCTTTAGCTGACCTTAACGTGGAACAGGTATGTTTCTTGACACTGAGACAACTATGTTTCTTGTGTATTGATATTTTTCAATCTATCGTAGTTTCTGTGCGTGTGTGTGTTGGGGTTGGGTATATAAAACCGGTTGGTTTTGTCTTAGGACCTGCGTAAGATTGAAGAGTCGTTTTCGGACCCCGTGCTGGTGTCTACTCCATGCGCGAGCTCCGGGGCCACGGGCGCCAACAGCGCGGGCGCCGGGCGGCTGGGCGGCGCGCTCAGCGTGCACTACTACAACCGCATGCTGTCCGGTTGGGAGCCCGCCATCGAGCCCTGGAGGTGAGTCATTGTCGGACCCCGTGCTGGTGTCTACTCCATGCGCGAGCTCCGGGGCCACGGGCGCCAACAGCGCGGGCGCCGGGCGGCTGGGCGGCGCGCTCAGCGTGCACTACTACAACCGCATGCTGTCCGGTTGGGAGCCCGCCATCGAGCCCTGGAGGTGAGTCATTGTCGGACCCCGTGCTGGTGTCTACTCCATGCGCGAGCTCCGGGGCCACGGGCGCCAACAGCGCGGGCGCCGGGCGGCTGGGCGGCGCGCTCAGCGTGCACTACTACAACCGCATGCTGTCCGGTTGGGAGCCCGCCATCGAGCCCTGGAGGTGAGTCATTGTCGGACCCCGTGCTGGTGTCTACTCCATGCGCGAGCTCCGGGGCCACGGGCGCCAACAGCGCGGGCGCCGGGCGGCTGGGCGGCGCGCTCAGCGTGCACTACTACAACCGCATGCTGTCCGGTTGGGAGCCCGCCATCGAGCCCTGGAGGTGAGTCATTGTCGGACCCCGTGCTGGTGTCTACTCCATGCGCGAGCTCCGGGGCCACGGGCGCCAACAGCGCGGGCGCCGGGCGGCTGGGCGGCGCGCTCAGCGTGCACTACTACAACCGCATGCTGTCCGGTTGGGAGCCCGCCATCGAGCCCTGGAGGTGAGTCATTGTCGGACCCCGTGCTGGTGTCTACTCCATGCGCGAGCTCCGGGGCCACGGGCGCCAACAGCGCGGGCGCCGGGCGGCTGGGCGGCGCGCTCAGCGTGCACTACTACAACCGCATGCTGTCCGGTTGGGAGCCCGCCATCGAGCCCTGGAGGTGAGTCATTGTCGGACCCCGTGCTGGTGTCTACTCCATGCGCGAGCTCCGGGGCCACGGGCGCCAACAGCGCGGGCGCCGGGCGGCTGGGCGGCGCGCTCAGCGTGCACTACTACAACCGCATGCTGTCCGGTTGGGAGCCCGCCATCGAGCCCTGGAGGTGAGTCATTGTCGGACCCCGTGCTGGTGTCTACTCCATGCGCGAGCTCCGGGGCCACGGGCGCCAACAGCGCGGGCGCCGGGCGGCTGGGCGGCGCGCTCAGCGTGCACTACTACAACCGCATGCTGTCCGGTTGGGAGCCCGCCATCGAGCCCTGGAGGTAAAAATAACTACTTACTGCTAAAGCTACTGGTTGAATCAGATAATGGGAAGGCCAGTGAAAACCTTCCATGCTATGATAATTAAAGAAAAAGAACCGTCCCAGTTCCCTACAGCTTTAATCTACAAACTTATAATTTTAGGGTTTTTTAAAACGGTGGATTGCCATTTCGGAACAGCTCGGGACGAAAAATTTAGTAACTCGCACTAAAATAAATAAAAACTTGTTTCATACAAACCTATAGCTTTTAAAACGCCGATTGTTGGCAATGTCATATTGAGAGTTGCCTTCAGGGGGGGGACAGTCACATTTTTTTTTTTTTTTTTTTTTTTTTTTTTTTTTTTTTTTTTTTAATTAGTATGCAGTTTGGTCGACCTTGTGACCAGCGACTGCTCTTGTTGGGAGAAGATTGGTAACGTGGCCGTAAGGGCCACGTCACCACCAAGGACGAAAGGGAAAGGAAATTCACAGGAGTAAGAAAAGAGAAAAGCAAGAATAGAGAAGAGAAGAGAAGTTAATTTGTAGCAAAAACAATAACGCTAGGTACAGAATGTTTTGAGTTGTACAGAAGTTTTGAGTTATGAGTTCCTGGTCTTTTCCCAATGGGGGCGGGTAGAGTAGTACCCCACAGGTCTGCGCAGGTTAGGTTTGTAACGAATAGTAGGAGAATTATTCCCACTATTCGTCACAAACCCGCCTTTGTCAATTTCTGCCTCTCTTATTTGGTCCGGGACAGTCACATATAAAGCCCTTTATTCAAAAAAATAGCACCACCTTTATCATTGAACACTAAACTTTTTTTTTAAATATGGCTACATTTTATTTCCTCAGAACGTCTTAAAAGTCTCGTATCTAGGACATGCAACAAACAAAAAACATTTAATAGAACAGAGTATTTTATGGCCATCGTTGCCATGGAGACGATTGTCACAATAAAAAACATTTTTGTCAAATAAAACTCAAAATATAATATTTTCGTATTTATTGTACTACAACATAATTCAGATAAATAAAAAATACTTTCGGTTATACAATGTTAAAAGAAACAAAGTTTTCATACGCCATCACAGTCGCTGAGAACTTTACAAGATAATTCAGAAAAAACCATGGCGGGTAGATTCCCGACCTGCTGCGTGTAATTGTGTTTCGTGGTCAATTGTGTGTTATTTCAGCCGTGTATGTTACGAGAGCAGAGAGGTCTCCACGAAGTCCACAATCAACTTATTTCAGATGCGGTGATGCACGTCTGTCCAAATCCAGACAAATACCCTGAGCGTTTTAAAGTTTGGGTTAAGCTTATTGGGGGCAAGTTGGATACCCCGTCAGATTATGAATTTTATAAGAAGAAGAGGGTCAAGAGGATTTGTGATCTTCATTTTACAGATGAACATAAAAATCGCTTTAAGCGACTGAATGCAATAGCAGTACCGACGCTATGTCTACTTGGTAAGTTAATAATAACACTATAACCACACAGCTACACAGCCACACAGCTAGTATGCCTGGATGACGGTTTTGAAGCCTAAATCACTATACTAAGTATGCTAAACTTTTACTCATAATTATCAAAAAATTGCATGTAAATAAATAAAATACCTATGTAATAATAAATAAATATTACAGAACATTATTACACAAATAGTCGCACAGTAAGCTCAATAAGGCTTGTGTTGTGGGTACTTAGACAATGACATGTATAAACTTTTATATACCTATAAATACTTAAAAATACATAGAAAACATCCATGACTCAGCAACAAATGTCCGAGCTCATCACACAAATAAATGCCCTGACCGGTTTTGAAGCCGGGACCATTGGCTTCATACGCAGGGTCACTACGTACTAGGCCAGACAGGTCGTCAAAAGCTGTCCACAATTGTAATTTACAATGCACCTACATGTGGAACTGAAATTATGCAACAATTTTGGATATGATATACCTTTTGTACAGTCAGCAATAGTATGTACTTATTCGCTTAGCACCTTTGCATACTAACTTCTATGCAGGGAGATTAGGTACCTTTCTTTGCAGATGACTCTGCCAGCGCGAGCTACGCGTTACGAGCGCAGGCGTAGCCAACAGCATGCGAAAGATTGTAGGTCTATGTAGTCAAATTGACTACACACAGAAAACCCGCCTAGCGGGTCACGGAATTGAACGCGTATGCAAAGTTTTTTGTTGGTGCAATAAAATTTAAACAATCATAATTTTAATACACTTTCAGGCACAACCACCTTTCAAGATTCTGCTCCTATCTGACATTCAAGCCACCTTTCATTCTGCTGCTTCTACGTCAGGTAAATCACAAACCATCCATATTCATAACTACATTGTTAATTAAACACTCTACTTTTCATTTCGATAACGAGGAAAGTAAAATGCATGTGATTTAAAAAAAACATGACTGAGTACTGTATACATTTTTATACTGTTTCTAGAGGGTACTTTGAATTAACAATTTAGGTTAAAGAATCGTTATTTATGGAATGGAGGGTTAAAAATCAGAACGGAAATTGCAAATCTATTTAAAACGAAATTTCAATTATTTATATAAAAAAATGAAAAAAAATCGTCCTTGGAAAGTTAACGCATTCACTGCCAGGGGGAGTGGCCTAGGAACAAACTTGTATGACGGTCGACGCACATGTGCGTCAGTGGCAGTGAATGTGTTAATGCTCTAGTGCAGAAACGTATCACTTTCTGCAAACCTTTTAGAACAACAATGACCCTCTTTCAGAGCATGAGAAATGAAAATTATACACCTAAACCTTCCCCAAGAATCACGCAGTCGAGTAAATACTTTGTACAGTACTTAGCTCGGGATTTGGTAGCTGCGTAACAAACCTGTTTTTCCACCCATTGAAAGGCTTTTTTTAAATAATGCGTCGGTGGCAAATAAGCATACAGCCCGCCTGATGGTAAGCAGTCACCATAGCCTATATGGATACCTGAAACTTCAGAGGTGTTACGTAGGTACGTACACGTTGCCTACCCTAGGTAACACTTCGCACCCTCGTTGAAATGATCTAAATATGTATATTTAAAATAAGGTTTGTGTGTAAACATACGTATAATATGTTTTTTCAGGCACCTCCAGCGCCCAACATATTTCTCCTGAAATAAACAATCAACCTACCTTTAATTTCGCTACTTCTGCCCCAGGTAAATAACGATCCTTTCACTCACGTACTAACTGTACTAATAAAAGTAGGTAACTCAGAGTGATGTCTCAGTCCATCTGTTATCATTTCATGGCTTACTTAAGATGCAATAGAATAATAAGAACGTGTGTGTGTGTGTGTGTGTGTGTGTGTGTGTGTGTGTGTGTGTGTGTGTGTGTGTGTGTGTGTGTGTGTGTATGTGTGTGCGTGCATGTACATCTGTGCATGTGATAGGCAGGCATATAATCTTAATAGGTAGGTAGGAAAAAAGGAATACCTACAATTGATATCTATATTTAAATTTTCTACTGGAGCTGAAGTTGTTTCTAATTAGTGCACTAATAAATTTGAGATAAATTGGCAGTAAAAAGATGGGAACATAATTAAGACAAGGGTAAAAATAGGCATCTTGGCTAGGCACCCAGTTTACTAAGTAACTAGCCCTGGCGTCCGTTCCGTAGCGGTGCGCGCGTATTATGGCTAGACACCAAAATCGGCGTAGGCCGCATGTACTCGTAGTGACGCGATGTCATCGCGGATTGAGCCACACCTGTTCTAACATAGGAGAATAAAGCGCTTTGTGTGTCTTTTTTTATTAACCGACTTCCTTTCCCAGAAGTAGGAGGTTCTGTATTCGGTTGCGGTTATTTGTTATGTATGTTCGCCGATTACTTACTCCGACATCCGTGATCCGATTTGAGTACTTAATTATTTTTAGTTTGAAAGGAGGTCCTCAATTTTTAAGGTACGTGTATGGTGATTTGGTTGTTTTCTTAAGCAACTCGAGAATTTTCTCTCGCAAACCACCAATTTGATGAAGTGAAGCATGAGCTGCGTTCTCGCGCGCGAGTCCATACTTGAAGTCGATGGATTTTTTTGATGATAATGAATAATGATAAAGATAATGATGTTTTTAGGGTTCCGTACCCAAAGGGTAAAAACGGGACCCTATTACTAAGACTCCGCTGTCCGTCCATCCGTCCGTCCGTCCGTCCGTCCGTCCGTCCGTCCGTCCGTCCGTCCGTCTGTCACCAGGCTGTATCTCACGAACCGTGATAGCTAGACAGTTGAAATTTTCACAGATGATGTATTTCTGTTGCCGCTATAACAACAAATACTAAAAACAGAATAAAATAACGATTTAAGTGGGGCTGCCATACAACAAACGTGATTTTTGACCGAAGTTAAGTAACGTCGGGCGGGGTCAGTACTTGGATGGGTGACTATTGGTATTGGAAATGACTAAAGAGACTGAGAGGTGAAGGGTAGGTGTGGGAGGTGAAGTCTGAAGGCAGGGTGGTGTTTGAGGGGTTTGAGGTTGGGGGTTGGGGAGTTGGGGCTTGACGAGTCATGGTCTGAGAGGCTAGGGGGTTAAGGGGTGATTTAAGCCCTGCAGATAGTCCTTGATTTGTTTTAAGGGTTCCGTACCCAAAGGGTAAAAGCGGGACCCTATTATTAAGACTTCGCTGTCCGTCTGTCTGTCCGTCTGCCGTCTGTCTGTCTGTCTCTCTGTCCTTCTGTCTGTCTGTCTGTCCGTCCATCTGTCTGTCTGTCACCAGGCTGTATCTCATGAACCGTGATAGCTATACAGTTGAAGTTTTCACAGATAATGTATTTCTGTTGCCGCTATTAAACAAAGTAGTTTCCCTGTCTGTCTGTCTCTTTGTATGCTTAGATCTTTAAAACTACGCAACTGATTTTGATGCGGTTTTTTTTAATAGATTGAGTAATTCAAGAGGAAGGTTTATGTATAATTTGTTAACCCGTGCGAAGCCGGGGCGGGTCGCTAGTTTATAATATAATTGTTACCTACATATTTGCTGTGACTTATTTTTCAAGAGTGTTTTTAATAAGAAAGACACTTCAAGATCGCTTACCTACTTTCTATTGCTAAGGAAAAGTATACTTAGTTTTGATGATACCTAAGTCTACAGAAGAGTGACCCTTTATGGCATAAGTTGTAGCGATTATTACGTTGGAGTTTTTTTTTTCAAAAATAAGCTTTATAATACTTCCAGGGCAGGCACATCCATCCAGCGCCCAACATTTTCCTCCTAGAATGGGCTATCAGCACGCCTTTCATTCTGCTTCTGTGCCAGGTATATGATGGTTCCTATATATTCATGATATTAAAATGAAAAAAGAGCATTATATTTTATTTCATTATAAACTGAAATACATAGTATGTGACTTCCTCCTCGCGTTGTCCCGGCATTTTGGCCACGGCTCATGAGAGCCTGGGGTCCGCTTGGCAACTAATCCCAGGAATTGGCGTAGGCACTAGTTTTTACGAAAGCGACTGCCATCTGACCTTCTAACCCAGAGGGTAAACTAGGCCTTATTGGGATTAGTCCGGTTTCCTTACGATGTTTTCCTTCATCGAAAAGCGACTGGTAAATATCAAATGATATTTCGTATATAAGTTCCGAAAAACTCATTGGTACGAGCCGGGGTTTGAACCTCCGGATTGCAAGTTGCATGCTCATACCGCTAGGCCATCAGCGCTTCCTAAAATAATTTGATTTGTTCCCAAAGTTGTGTAATAGTCTGGAGTTAAATTAAACACAAGTCGTCTCCACGATTTTCGTAGACATCTCTTCTAAATACCTAAAACTGGTATGGATGTGGTCCTCGTGGTCTCTAGAATACGAATTGACCGGTTTTAGTTTATGGCGAGGGGGACGTGTCGATAAAAAGGGGGGGAATGTGGGCGGCCGACCAGCATTGATATTTGTTCACATCTTGAGTCCTATGGGACCGATCGGTTCGTTTCAGGTGTCGTTTGAAAGAGTATTAAACGTGCTATTATTGCTTCATAATAACTGTAGTCATAACTGTAGTCGTTTAGAAAATATTTTAAAATATATGATTTTTTACCGTGCATAGATGGCATAAGTACTGACAAAACATGCGTCTAACTCAATAAATTATAACTTTACCGCAATTAATGTTATTACAAAATATACGAGAAATTTCATTAGCTTTCTAAAAACATAAGGTTTATTGGTGTATGGTATTATATAACCATGTAATGATGAATTTTGTTCAGCATGGGTCACTACGCACCGTCACGTAAATGGCGGGCGACCGACCTCAACTGTTCATTGTTTCTCGGGTTCTATTTTACTGATCAATTGGTGATGGATACCATTAGAAAGAATGTTAAATGTACAATAATTGGTTTCTAATAACCGTAGTCATAACTGTAGTCATTTGCAAAATAATTGAAAATATATGATTTTTACCGTGCATGGACATAAGTACTGGTAAAACATGCTTCTAACTCAATAGATTATAACATTACCGCAATAAATATTTTCAAAATATACGGGAAATTTTATGAGCTATCCAAAAATATAAGTTTTATTGCTTTATAATGTTGTATAACTAAGTAATCATGAATTTTGTTCAGCATGGGTACTGTGCACCGTCACGTAAATGGAGCCCGGCCATCGTTGAGTTTTCATTATATTTCAGGTTCTATTTTTCTGATACATGGTGGATACCATTTGCAAGCATATTAAATTTTCTGTGAATACTCGATTGTTTGAAATCTGAGGCCCAAAATAACCATTTTAAAAATATTAAAGAAAATGTTTAATTTTTACCTTAGAGGTTTGCTTAGTGACTGAAATAATTTGAGAAAGAGATAATGTAGTAAATATAGCGTGAAATTTTTAGAGTAAAATCAGCAAACTATTTATTAACTTTCCAAAAATATTGTTTAGTTACCGTACAACTATATAGGTATGCCAGGACCAATTTCGCCAAGCAAGCAAACACACGGCGCGGCGAGCGCCTGGTAGACCAGCAGCATTCTATTATTGTTTGACAGTACATTTTATAATGTAGGTATCCAAAATGATAAAATATCGATATAAATGATGGTTTGTTTGTTTTGTTTTTTTATCACAGGAAACTTAAGTATATTTTGACTCTTTGACAAAAGCCCAGTTCTAGGTTCATAACATCGTTAAGTTCGTAGCTTTCATGTTTGCTAAACCACTGCATATGAAGTACTTAATATCTGTGTTGTTATTTGACTCACGCGTCTACACGTAAAACGTTTTCAAACCCACTCCGTAGTTAATAATTTAAAATCACCTTTTTAGTGAGATCTGAGGCTTGTGGCGTTAAAGAGATATTTGTCGCCGCACGCTCCAGGATGCAAAATAAGTGACTACTATTTGAGTAGCAGCGTATGTCCACATAATAACTATCCGTGAAGTCCGGTTTTAAGTATAGTAATAGTAAGATAAGGTCAATATTGAGTAAACTATCTATATTATATTTATTTACTATTTTATTTTACGGTCTAATTTATAGTTTTTGCTTACCTATTGATTCATTGGCGTTTGGCATTGTAGTTTTAGCTTGTAAGTATGACTCTATTGACAGTTATAAGATGTACTACGGTATTTAAATAACGCTCGTCTGTAACTACATGATCTTAGATCTATAATAGCGACTCATAACTTCTCTGTTCGACTGTAAGTCATACAAGAGAGTTAAGTAGCGATTGCGATATAAAAAGCTATAAGTAGAAGGCTTTATCACACGTTTAGAACCTTAAGTGCAAATTGCAGATTATTACTCATATAGATGTTAAGGTTGTTCAATTCACTTTGAGCTATAAGCTATAATACTAGCAGCTTAACATGCAATATAGCGCCCAAAACAGCTACTGTAGATCTTAAATCTTTAGATGAACCTTTTAAACACTTTTATCTCACCAGAGCCTGTAAACTGTAAACTAAGACTATAGATGTAGCTATTCTAGAGCCAGGCTGTCTTTAGGTAAGAAAATAGGTGCTAAGTGTCACCTAATTGTTTGTTGGGATTTATATGACGGTGCGCAGTGACCCATGCTGAACAAAATTCATTATTACTTGGTTATATAATATCTTACACCAATAAATCTTATGTTTTTGGAAAGCTAATGAAATGTCTCGTATATTTTGTAAATACATTAATTGCGATAAAGTTATAATTTATTAAGTTAGAACCATGTTTTAGCAGTACTTATGTGCATGCACGGTAAAAAATCATGTTTTCAATTATTTTGAAAATGACTAAAGTTATGACTACAGTTATTGAAAACCAATTATAGTACGTTTAATATTCTTTCAAATGGTATCTATCACGAACTGATCAATAAAATAAAACCCGAGAAATAATGAAAAGTTGACGCCGATCGCCTGCCATTTACGTGACGGCGCTTAGTGACCCATGCTGAACAAAATTCGTAATTACTTGGTTATATAATATCATACACCAATAAAACTTATATTTTTGGAAAGCTAATGAAATTTCACGTACATTTTGTAAGAATATTATTGGAGTAAAGTTATAATTTATTGAGTTAGACGCATATTTTATCAGTACTTATGCCATCCATGCACGGTAAAAAAATCAAATATTTTAAAATATTTTGTAAATTACTAAAGTTATGACTACGGCTATTAGAAACCATTTATTGTACGTTTAATAACCTTTCAAATGGTACCTATCAGCAATTGATCAATAAAATAGAACCCGAGAAATAATGAAAAGTTTACGTCGGTCGCCCGCCATTTACGTGACGGTGCGTAGTGACCCATGCTGAACAAAATTCGTTATTAATTGGTTATATAATATCATACGCCAATAAAACTTATGTTTTTGGTAAGCTAATGAAATGTCTCGTATATTTTGTAATAAAATAATTGCGGTATTGTTGTAATTTATTGAGTTAGGCGCATATTTAATCAGTACTTATGCCATCCATGCACGGTATAAAATCAAATATTTTAAAATATTTTGTAAACGACTACAGTTATGACTACGGTTATTATGAAACAATAATAGCACGTTTAATACTCTTTCAAACGACACCTCACACGAACCGATCGGTCCCATAGGACTCAAGATGTGAACAAATATCAATAATGGTCGGCCGCCATCTTTGCCCCCCTTTTTTTCGACCCGTCCCCCACTCCATAAACTAAAACCGGTCATTTCGTATTCTAGAGATCACGAGGAACACATCCATACCAGTTTTAGGTATTTAGAAGAGATGTCGACGACTTTTCTCGAAACAGGCCGATTTCCACCTGTCTATAATATTTTTCATTGTTTAGGGTTCTGTGTCAACTAGATACATACCGAGGAAGCATAAATTTTTATGGTTTCGCTATATCTGTCTGTCTGCCTGTCTGTCTGTGTCTGTTCGTCTGTGGATTTGCTACGTGATCGTAAGGCGCATTACACTATTTACACTGCACCCAATTAGCACGTCGCTCCGATTTTTGAGCGAGACAACGCTATGCGCGTATTATAACCACATCCCGCTTGTCGGAATCGGATGCAGTGTGCCGTGCGCCTTAGTGCTAGAAAGCTGCAATTCGGTACCTATGGATACAAAAATCAATGATGCCGACTTTTTTTGACAGAAGGTAACTACGGAGCCCTACACTGAGCATGGCCCAACCTACTGCAGCAATCTTGCAAGCTAAACTAGACCCACTTCCCATCATTCGGTTGAGCTGAAAGTTCACATATGTACTTAAGTAAGTCGGGTGACAATGCAATACATATAGGTACCTATAATTGTCTTTGTTAGCATTTTCTCGGTGAGTCTCGCTAATCGCCAGTATGATAGGGCCCTTAGCGATAAAAGCTGTATTTTCTGTAGGTATTTTGTTTCTAGATAAAAATGGATTCAATCACCATAATTTATTTTTAACTAGCGACCCGCCCCGGCTTTGCTGTGATTAACAAATTATACATAAACCTTCCTCTTGAATCACTCTATCAAAAAACCGCATCAAAATCCGTTGCGTAGTTTTAAAGATCTAAGCATACACACAGACAGACAGACAGCGGGAAGCGAGTTTGTTTTATACTATGTAGTGATTAAAATACATATACGTATGTGAGAAACATGAATAGAAAATATTTGTTAGTATTTATTTTTCTGGAGTCTCGATAGAATTCTAAGATCTCCTAAGTTCTGAAGTACGCGCGTAAACAATGATTTTGTATATTTCTTTGTATTCTTCTAGTGACACCTGCCACACAACATTCTGAGATGCCTACCATCAACAACATAACTACTGCAGAGTCTTCTGTATTGGCAGAACATAATTATAGTGGGATGACCCGTTCGAAAAGAAGGACATTAGATCACGGTAATTAAAAATATTTATAAGTTATAATGCCATACTGATTGTGTATATCAATATAATGTAGGTACTTAATAGGTTATATTTATTATGAAGAGATCGATTCGATCTGATGATGAAAACCAAAGCTGAGCATAGGAACTAGGTAAAAAATAAATGTAACTCGTAAATATGGTGTATTTATAATTTTCTCAATCAGTGAAAGATAATTGTAGAGATAAAAATACAGTCGGTAATAAAAAAATGTATCAATACTAAATTTGATGACATAACAAACTTTTCACCACACCAGCTAGGAAAGGCTTACTTTGCACTTCAAAAACGGATAGCTAAATTGCACTTTGCTATCAGTAAATCACATGTGAGGCAAAGTAATCAAATGCAAATTTTGAGTTGTTTTCTTATGTTTGCTGGTAGAATTGACTTTTAATTGATGATTTTGGATGATAAATATTTAATAACATTCGAACATTTGAATGTGATTTGGTTTGATATTTTACATTTAATATTTGCTTCGGGTTGGTGTGGTGAAAAATTTTGTGTTTCACTCGGGGGCAAATTTTGTTTAACCCTCGTGCTTTGAAACCCTCGCAACTCTCAAGAATCTTTCGCTTGGTCGGGTATCAATATTAGCACGAGCGGTTAAACAACAACTTTGCCCCCTTGTAAAACAAATAACTATAAATGTATAGTGACAAACCAAAGCCAAAAGTTATTAAAAATTAAAGGTAGGTACTTAATATTATAATTTTGTTTTCTTTCAGGTTCGAAGAAAATTGAGGTGCAGCTTAAGGTAAAACAATTTCAAATGGAAGTTAACCGTTTGCGCAAAAGGGAACTTTCATACAAGCAACGATTGGAACAAGCTCACCAAATGTACCAGACAGTAGTGCGGCACATGACGAAACCAGCTCGGCTTTTAGTGAACATGCAAAAACAATCAACGAAGCAACCTAAAGGACGACGCTATTCATTAGAAAAAAAATACTGACAATGTCGCTTTACAAAAAGAGTCCAAAGTGCTACTGGCTGATGTGTGAATATTTTTCACTGCCATCTGGCAAAGCCATTAAACGCCAAATTAAACTGACCAGTGGCATAAATACAATTATATCCGAAGAAATTAAAAAAAAACAATGGCTTCAAAAGAACCTGCTGACAGACTGTGTAGCCTAATATTTGATGAAATGTCTATTACGCCTCAAATTCTGATGAGTTTTTCAATTCAGCTGGTATCAATGAGATTTTCGAAACTTATTTGCGAAATAGCATTTGATATTTGTCAGTCGTTTTTCGGTGAAGGTACCTACCGATATAGTTTACCCTTTGGGTTGGAAGGTCAGATTGCAGTCACTTTCTTAAAAACGAATGCCTACGCCGATTCATGGGATTACTTAACAAGCGGATCACAGGCTCCCATTGAGCCGTGGCAAAAAGCCCGGATTACGCGCGGAAGATGATGAGGCAGTACCTTTCACGTCTCCAAACTAAGGGCTCATGTGTGAACTCGTATGAGATTTTAGTTACATTGCGGACCATTAATGTAACATCAATTCAGCCGACCGATCAAATAACGCAATGTAAGGAAACTCGCATGCGAGTTCTCGCACCGTCTAAATGAGCCCTTAACACTTTCGGTGCCAGCGCTTGCTACGCGCTACGAGCGTAGCCGATAACATGGGAAAAACCGTATGTAGCCAAAATCGACTACGGATAGTGCACCCACCTGGCGGGTGAATGCGTTAATTTTAAACAACCGATTGCCAATAATTCAGTTTTCTAGGTCAAACGGTTTGGGCTGAGCTTTGATATTAGTCAGTCAGGACTTTATAGCATACAATAACGTTATGTTTACCCAGGTATTGGCTCCTGTACTTGTATCTGTTGCGATGTTTTCTTTTACGTTTGTATAATATAGTTTATTACAGCATACAATAACGTTATGTTTACCCAGGTATTGGCTCCTGTACATGTATCAGTTGCGAAGTTTTCTTTTACGTTTAAATATAGTTTATTACAGCATACAATAACGTTATGTTTACCCAGGTATTGGCTCCTGTAGGTATTTGTATCTGTTGCCATGTTATCATCATGTAAATGTTATATCACTATGTGTAGTAGATAAACTTCTGTATAGGTAAATGTGACTTGTGTAATAAACTTTTGAATTTTAAATTATGAAATATCAACTATCTTTTCTTTCCCATTTATACTTACCTTGTTATTTTATTTTATCCGGTATTTAATAAGCTACTTTATTATAATTTTCTTGTTAAAATCATTCTTGGATATCATTGTATTGTACTTACGTTACCTGTTGGACTTTAAAATATCTGCTTGCCAATATATACCTATAGCACAGATCATATAATACTAGTACAGATACCCAATCCCATACTAAAAACGCGCACCGTCCTAAGTAGCAAATACTTGTAGGCAATTTTTTAGTTCACAGTAACAAACTAGATGGCGCACGGAGCCCCACGGAGCTAATAAAACTCTTACGACAAACATGCGTTGAAATGGCGTCAAAACACCTCTCGCGCGACATCTGTTGTAGCTTTCACGCACTAAACCTACACATCACATTCATTTTTAAGGTCAATCATTACTAGATGGCGTTTCAGCCATCGGCGACAAAATTGAAATTTATTTACATATGATAATTTACGATTATGAAATCAATTTGACTTTTTAATTTTTTTGTTAATTTTTTTGTATTGTAAATAGAAGTTTGAATGGGTACCTACTTTAGTATAGGCGAAGGCGTCAAAGTTTCGTTACAAATCACAGGTCGTATTCTTATCGCTTACCTTGCTTCGGCAAATCGGCACGACAAGCGTTCGAGTAAACCAGCATAACTGTGATTTTGAGACACACAATAATAATGCATAATCAAAGAGGACTCTTATGCTGGTTTGAAGGTATCTAGTAGGTACCTATGCTTCACATTAGGGCAGAAAGAACACGGCATTGCGGTATGATCTGTTTTAATAAAATAATTCTTGGAGCTAAGCGTTGCATTGCCGCGTGCCGTCCACATGGCCTTGAGAGGCCCAAAGCCCAAGGTCGCGCCGACGAAACAATCTATTTTTAACGTCCGTTAAATAAAATCGAAAGTAATAACTTGAAAAAATATGCGCATATTAAAATCTAAATTTATATGTGACGTTATCTATGAAAATGGATCTTATTGTCGATGGCGCTTACGCCATTATTGACGATGTTCAGATATAAATAAAAGGCCACGCGACGCCGTGCGGCGTAAGCGCCATCGACAATAAGGTCCCTTTTCATAGATAATGCCCCATATTAGTACCTAGAGATATAGATATAATACTACGCGGTATTTTCTTAGATTTATTATGAAATAAAAAACCGGCCAAGTGCGAGTCGGACTCGCGCACGGAGGGTTCCGCACCATAAACAAATATCGAGTCGAGCCAAAACAAGCAAAAAAACGGTCACCCATCCAAGTACTGAACTGACCCCGCCCGACGTTGCTTAACTTCGGTCAAAAATCACGTTTGTTGTATGGGAGCCCCACTTAAATCTTTATTTTATTCTATTTTTAGTATTTGTTGTTATAGCGGCAACAGAAATACATCATCTGTGAAAATTTCAACTGTCTAGCTATCACGGTTCGTGAGATACAGCCTGGTGACACGGTGACAGACGGACGGACGGACGGACGGACGGACAGCGGAGTCTTAGTAATAGGGTCCCGTTTTTACCCTTTGGGTACGGAACCCTAAAAAGACCATGTATATAGGAAAGGAAGGAGTAGGTATTTTGTAAGGATCACAGATCATATGTGACGTTATCCATGAAAAGGGACCTTATTGTCGATGGCGCCTACATCGTTATCAACGATGCTCCGATATAAATACAATGCCGCGCCACGCCGTGCGTCGTAAGCGCCATCGACAATAAGGTCCCTTTTCATAGATAATGCCCCATAAAATACTAGTACATACATAGTACATGCAGATACCCAATCCGCCAATCCCATACTAAAAAAGCGCACCGTCCTAAGTAGCATATGTGACGTTATCTATGAAAAGGGACCTTATTGTCGATGGCGCTTACGCCGTTATTAACGATGCTCTGATATAAATACAATGCCGCGCGACGCTGTGCGGCGTAAGCGCCATCGACAATAAGGTCCCTTTTCATAGATAATGCCCCATATATGTACGTTGCTTTGCGTGTTTTACATTCTATTTCGTAATATTGCAATAAAAAATGTGTGTAACGTTTTTTTTGCCATGCTTTTAAATTAATAAATAAACTAATTGTATTTCCGATTTATTCATTTTTTTATTTAGCTACTAAAAGTTTTGTAGCTTATTCGCTACGGCTATCATGAGTTGACATTTGACGTTTAGGTACGCTAGCGACTGCATGAAGTCGATCGCAGTCTATCTCGCTCGCACTCGCATTGATGTATTGGTGCGATCGAGTTCACGCAGTCGGTGGCGTAAAAGTCAAATGTCAATTAATGGTAGCCGTACTTGTCCTATCATGTACAGTCAGCAGCAATAGTTGCTAAGCGGGCGAGGTGTTCAAAATAATCTTGACGCGACTTTATTGTTAAGTGAATAAGAGCGCGTCAAGGTAATTATGAACGCCTCGCCCGCTTAGCAACTTCTGCTGCTGACTGTACCTAAGAAAACATATATACAAAACGGATTAGTTATTAAAAATGTTACTCGAGCGCGCCAGCTATTGATAGTGTCAGTCGCGCACCAAGTCTCGGAAATAAAAAAGAGGAGGGAAAATAATAAGGGTATGCCGGTTTCCATGGTCAGGGTGTTTAACCCGTAAGTAGCAGGTCCACAACGTTACAAAAAAAGTGACCTTGAATTACCTACTCGATCGATTTTTTTATATTGAAAATAAAGTGTAATTTATTTATATAATGAGACAGATATTTGTTCTTGAGTTATGGATATTTTCTATGTATTTAAGTATTAATTGTATATTACACATTTGTATCGTTAGTCAATTTGTGTAAGAATGTCCCTATAATATTTATTTATTTATTAAACATTTATTTCATGTTAAAAATTTACATTCTCGTACAAACGGCAGTAACACGATTTATTTTGTAGTATTTTAAAATACAAAAAGGAAATATTTGCACTAAAAACAAATATTTACAGCCGGGCTGGCCATGATAGGCACGACAGTATCTCGCGGCGAGATATATTGCCCGTCCCTCTTTTATTAACATGGTTAGAACTGTTAGAAGTTTCAAACCGTGCATGCTGTCCCTGTCGCTACTATTAGAAAGAAGAAGAGGACGGCACGAATGACTGTGGCGTTCAGCGTTCACGCCTATGTACCTAGTTGTATGGTAGTTTTCGTAAGCACACAGACGCACCTTACAATTAGTACTTAATCCGAGTGTGCGTGTGCACGTCGCTGTGCGGCCTTGAGACGCTGGAGCGATTGAGGACATAAGTACTCGTATTAAATTAAAAATAAATACAAACCTATAGATATAACACACCGTATTGTCAATTCAAGTTTGCAAACGCGCACTGTATTCAGTTTAGAAGCGAAACATCGACTTTTGACCAGTCATGGCGGTCATGACCTTGCATTGGAAATACGAACACCTAGGTATTTTTCAAGGATAACTCGCATGTCACACCGTGGCCAGTCCATGACCAAATCATGACCACCCCCATACTTCCCGTCGTAGTCATGAGTGCAGTCATTGTCGGAGTTTGTCCGTCAACAAAAATTCGACTAGGCAGGCCCCGCGACCCGCGAACACCGAATATTGCAAATTTTGGGCTCTTTTACTCACATTAAGTTGTAATTCGAGTGACAGAGATAGTTGCATGAGTCATACCAAGCATATTTTATTAGTGTTATTTTAAACATCAAACTTCTATTAGATTATGTAATTAAAAGAACACTTGCATAGTCTGTGTTATCAAAATCGCTGTCAATTTAGTTTGTTCTACCTCATGAAGTTTACAAACTTCGATTTTCGCGGTTTAAGCCGATCATCGTTTACAACAAGGAAATTAATAAACTGTAGACCCCGCGAGCATAGCTTAAAACTGAATAAAAAATATATGGGTACGCCGTTTAGAATTATTTAGAAAAACTAAATTAACAAAAAGTTTAATAAAAGATTGGAAAAATGAAACGAATACGTTTAAGCCGTGCTTTGCACAAATAATAATACATAATATGTACAATAATATAAGTGTAAAAATTTACAAAAAGTTAGCAGCGCACTTTACTGGGGTTCGAACTTGGAACCTCCATGCATCAAAGCAACTGTTTGCTAACTGCGCCATGATAGCACTTAGCCAATTTGACGAAATTTGGCTACTTATTTTCGAGTAAAAACCTACATACATATCTAAATACCGCCTATACCATTACAACATTTCTACATTTTTTCCAAGCACTGTAAATATATCTCAAAAAGAAAAGAAATGCTCTTATAATATTGATACGACTACATATTTGTTTCCGCAATTTTGAAATAATCACATTGAAAAAAAAACTATTTTATCCTAGAATCTGGTCACAAAATTTGATGAGAATCGGTTGAGAATTAAACCGAGGAGAACGTTCTCCTCAAACGAAATTTGGCCCGAGTTAAAACGGAGACCTTCGCAAACGCGTCGGTCAATAAAGGAGTAAAATGTGCGTTTGACTTGGACATCAAGCGAAATAAAAACTTGCATTGTGTTTAAAAACAAAGCATTCATTTCTTTTGAAACACATCGGCTTACGAGTTTTTTTAATTTATATTTTAACGTCAGGCCTACTTTAAAAAAAATTGGTACTCATTTAGAGTAGGCATGTTTATTGACCGATCTATTTTTTTTACATTATGTACTAAATTTCGTAATTCATAACTCAAATGTAATCATTCTAAATCAAACTCCATATATTAGAACCGTGGTGGTTCCATCTAGTGACAATATTCAATATTACTTCGACAGCTCCACATAACTGTCCTGCGCTGATGTTCATAACGTAGTCAGTCGCGATATAATTGTGATTTCAAATTTTGAAAATGAATGCATTGAATTCGTGTTGTTATTAATGTTTGTATTTCATTTATAATGTTTTTAATTTATGACACTTTAAATGTCTCTTAATACATCTTAATCTGTAAGATAAAAATTTCGTTATCGCCGATTGTGACATATAGCGCCATCTATGATATCGATTTAAAAAGAATTATACGGCCTTCGGAATGGGAGGGCATGCCTATAGCAAGCAAATATTATAATAAAGTTGTTGATTAATGGGTAAGAAGAGCAAAACTCTTGATATAACAAATTATATATGACCCTGTTTACACATTGATTAATGTTTAGTGTGAGTTTATACATTTGTAGCAAATGTATGAACTCATATTAAACATTAATCAATGTGTAAACAGGCCCTGTAGGTATGAATATTGACGTTAATATTGTGTGTTCAGATTTACAGATGGCGCTTCATAATGGATACAAAAAAGTTCCACGAGAGGGCTCTCTTTCTCATATATATATTATACTACTCTTTGGTTGCCTTCCTAATTGTGGGAGTGTAAAAACATGTTATATATTACACGTTAAGACAATGATCTTGTTTAGATTCGAGACATCATGGGAGTATACTCTGACAAGCGGTCTCGCGCTGGGTCGGCTGGCGGTGTCTGTGCGCTCAACGGAGGTGCTCAACACAAACATCACGTCCTCGCTGGTGGAGCTGACGCAGCTGGTGCGCGCCAACTGGACCGCCGACTACTACACGCAGGTAAGCAATGAGTTGCTTGCCATACATTTATTACTTCACATAAAAAAAAAATTAGAATAAAAATGCTACACTACTGCTCGCAATGGAGCTGGAGTGTTCTTTAGACCCAACGGCAGTATTAGAGTCTGTGCGGAAAGAGTAGTGTCGTAGAATGTATGGGGCCCAATACATTCCACGACTCTTCTCTTTCCGCACAGACTCTATAAATTCGTATTCATCAACACATGGAACAGTAATGCAGTTACAGACAGACGTTTGAACTTTATTATGTGTTTACTTTTAATGCATAATGAAGTTTACGAATAACACAACATGACTGTATCATCACCATTAGAATATAAAACCCTAATAAATTAATTTTAAAAATAATGTTTCTTCGATTAGGTATTTTAGATTTTTTAAGTTTTTATACAATTTTTAGCCGGTATCCCTGGATGCGTCGCCGAAAGGCAGCCCGGCGGGGCATCGGCGGCGTTCACCGTTCGTGCCCTACGCTCTACGGAACCACACTGGACACAAATTGTGGTTCACTACACTTCTAACTACCTGCGACGTGTGAGTTTACTAGCTATTTGTGTTTTAGTTTGAAACCAAGTTAATATTTTTCCTTCATTAAGCAACCTCTAAAATGAGTGGAGATGTATTTTTTATGATATACTAGCGACCCGGCCCGGCTTCGCACGGTTTAACAAACTATACATAAACTTTACTCTTGAATCACTCTACTTATCTATTAAAAAAAAACCGCATCTAAATTCGTTGCGTACTTTTATAGTATTTTATGCAACCGTTGTTTAAGAGGGGTCAAAAAAGGCGAGAGGCGTGAGTAACAATTTGAGGCGAAGCCGAAAATTGTTAATAAAGACGCCACGAGTATTTTTTGACTCAGTTAAACAACGTTGCATACAATACTTTTTCTACGACCAAGCACTTACTTTGAAATGCAATGAAATAATAATAAAAATGGATGATGATTGTTTAATTTCCTAATATGATAGGTTGTTCAGTGCGTGGGATTCTTAAGGGGAAGAAAATTTTATTATTTTTGCGCTACGACGCACGGTTTAGGAGATACAGCCCTATAATTTTTTTTTTTTTAATATTAATTAGGGGTTTCTTAGAGAGGAATGAACATTTTATTATTTTTGCGCTACGACGCACGGTTTAGGAGATACAACCCATAAACATTTTTCTTTATATTTTTTTTATTGTTTTTGGTGTTTTTTAAATATTACTTAGGGGACTCAAAGGGGAACGAAAATTTGATTATTTTTGCGCTACGACGCACGGTTTAGGAGATACAGCATTATAAAGTTTTTTTTGTTTTTCTTTTTATTTCTTTTTTGTTTTTTTTTTTTTAAATATTAATTAGGGGTTTCTTACAGTGGAATGAACATTTTATTATTTTTGCGCTACGACGCACGGGTTAGGAGATACAACCCATAAACATTTTTCTTTCTTTTTTTTAATTTTTCATGTTTTTTAAATATTACTTACGAGTTTCAAAGGGGAACGAAAATTTTATTATTTTTGCGCAACGACGCACGGTTTAGGAGATACAGCATTATAAAGTTTTTTTTGTTTCTTTTTATTTCTCTTTTGTGTTTTTTTTTTATTTAGTATTAATTAGGGGCTTCTTACAGAGGAATGAACATTTTAATATTTTTGCGCTACGACGCACGGTTTAGGAGACCCATAAACATTTTTCTTTATTTTTTTTTTTTCGTGTTTTTTAAATATTACTTACGGGATTCAAAGGGGAACGAAAATTTGATTATTTTTGCGCTACGACGCACGGTTTAGGAGATACAGCATTATAAAGTTTTTTTTTGTTTTTTTTTTATTTCTTTTTTGTTTTTGTTTTTTAATATTAATTAGGGGTTTCTTACAGAGGAATGAACATTTTATTATTTTTGCGCTACGACGCACGGTGTAGGAGATACAACCCATAAACATTTTTCTTTCTTTTTTTAATTTTTTTTTTTAGTTTTTGTGTTTTTTAAATATTACTTACGGGTTTTAAAGGGGAACGAAAATTTGATTATTTTTGCGCTATGACGCACGGTTTAGGAGATACAGCCCTATAAAGATGAAAACTGATGATGATGATGATGATAAACCAAAACATGTCTATGGTTCACTCATCTGTCAGAAATGACAATTAAAATTAGGTTGGCAACAATGTATTCCATACAATATTTTTTAAGTGGTGATTACACGAAGTATCGTAAAAGTGCCAAAAAGATACTGCGTGTATACACAAATACTATTTTGGGGAATATACTAAAGACTTGTCTTGACAACTAGAAGAGAGGGGTTTAAAGGTGTGTGCACGACCCTTTAAATGACAAATAAAAGTACGGGAGTAGAAAAAAGATCTAAGCATACAGACAGACAGACAGAGAAGCGACTTTGTTTTATATTATGCAGTGATATGTTATTTCTCATCGGTGTAGCTAATTATTTTATTTTGTTTCAAAATAAATCACACTGTCTGTCATCACGTCAGGATCTGAGGATATCGAAGGAACTTTTAATAAAACAATGTATACTGATCGCGTAAAGTTTTTTTTAATATTGTAAATGATATGGATAAATATTGTGGTACCAGTCTGACGGAGACTAGCGGGTGGAGCGGGCCGGACGACTCTTGGGTGGCGGTGCGCGGCGGCGACACGGAGCCGTTCTCGTTCGGCGCGCGGCGCGGCCGCGGCGCGCGCGCCGGCCCCGCCGTGCTGCACCAGCTGGCGCTGCGGCTCGGGGACTGGGGGCCGCCCGACCCCGTCTGCGTCGACCGCGTCGGGGTGTTCTTCCGGACTCTCACCCATGCGGTCAGTAGCAATGATATTATATAACCATAGATAGGTTATACTCATACTTGAGGAGCACAAAAAATACTTCCATATTTATTTCTGTGCCTACGAAGAAATCTGTTATTTTTGATTAGATTTCTCATTAAATCCATGTTTGTCACACTCGTTGTTAGACATAAGGTCGTCTCTTTCTCTTTCGGTGTGCGGGAGCTCGTTAGCACGTGCACATTTCTCGCTTGTCCAGCCGCGTCTAAAGGAAACTTGTCCAATTTGTCACAAGTTAAGCGCTTCAATTTTGGAACGCCTATAACCTATCTGGAGTTATAAATCATTGGTAAGTAGACAGACTTTAACATAGAGCAGGTCTTCAATTATTTTGTGGTAAAAATATTTTTGAGTATTTTTAAGTAAACTCACATTTATAGACGCGATATACCTATCACGAATAGTATATTACCGCAGAGCCCGTGAAGTGAGGGATTTCAGGACGAGACGAGCGAGTCTCGCGGTCTCTGTTCCGGCCGAGGATTGTATAGTGCTTTTCTCAAACATAGTACGAAAATAAAAATGTAAATTTAACCTTTTTTTTTGACACGTCACATATAACTTCTATCCGACAAAGAGCAACCGGCCGCCCGTATTTCTAGCGAGGCACGGCGAGGACCGATTGACTCGACGAATTATACAACATAATAAAAAAAATGCCGCAAGTATGCTTAAAAAGAAAGTGATCGTTGGCTGTATGTAATGTTTCCTCTGTCAATCTAATCTTAGTGAGCAAATTTAAAAAGTTAGAGCAGCGGACAATAATGTACGTTTCATACTGACTCCGATACGAGCCATAAATGAGCAACTTAATGTCTTCATTTCGTGACATTAACGCATACATTTTGGAGTATGTTTGACAAAATTTATTTTATTACCTTTATTTACCAACGTTTCGACACAGGTTTCACTAGTCGTCTATTGAGTTAAAATGTGTTCAAAATGCGTTTTTTTAAATATTTTTTTTTTAAATGCTTTCATTTGACCCTCAAAAAAAATTTGCAGCCAAATTCGCTATTCTCTTGTTTTTTGTTGCCAGAAAACTGGTGCTGAAGCTCGGCTTGTGCTGGAAGTGTCGCTCGAAGGCTCGGCGCGCAAGCTGGTGACGGTGCGCTCGGCACTCACGCTGCTGAACCGGCTCACTGTACCCGTGGATGTACGGCTTGAACCCGCTCCAGGTAATCGGCAGACATTCTAATAATATGTTTTAGATGTCCCAGTAGATGGTGTTGATTTATTCTATATTACAAGCTATGGAATTATTAAAACAAACGGAGTAGTATTTAATCCAAATAGCATCTTTCTGAACTCATCATGCCCCTGTATGTACACTACAGTTGAAACTGTCCTAAAATCAAACAGCATCATTCTGAACTCGTAAAGCCCAAATTGCGTACAAAATTTACTCTCAATATTTTGCTTACAAGTCCTATTTTTCCACTCCTACGTGATGTGATCAACATAGTACATCTGTATTATGTTGATTTTCCCGCATGGTACGCATGTACTAGCGTAGTTGTTCGTGTGTCTAACTCCATCTATTGGGCATCCTACGCAACGGGAGTTTCCGATACACCGTGGCGCGATGGGATTGTTCATCCCAGTCATTAGGGTCATGTGTTTATAGCGGGCCCGGTCCTGTGCTGGCCGAGCGGGCCGCAGCGCGTGCGCACGTACTGCGCGGCGCTGCAGCGCGCGCGCGCGTCGCGGGTCCCCGCGCTGCCGCCGCCGCGCATGCGCGAAGTGCTCGCGTTACACCCTGTCTCACTCTGCGGTACATTGTATATTATTTTAGCGCAGTACGTAAACGCTTATTACTAACTAAAGTAATGATTAACATTATGTTGTTGAATTGTTAATGCGCTTGATAAATAAAGTTCATTTATGATTGGAATAGGTAGAGCGAAGAGTAGTAGTCCCATTTGTTCTAACTTATAGTTTCAGTGTTAATAGCAGAAACAGGGTGTAACGGTAGAGTATAAAATAAAATAAAATCATGTACCTATTTATGATCATCATGTAATTTTTATTTATTGAGTATTAATTAATATAATAAACGTTGTTATAATGAGTAAGATTATAGTACGACTTCTCCACTTGTTTTACCACGATATAAAGTATTTTACAGTACATATGGGGCTACTTTTCCGCACTAGTGCGTAAAATAGCACTTTTCGTGCGTATGTCGAAACTTTATAGTGCCATATGTACTGTAAAACGTTGTTCGATACGCGTGCGAATAGGTAATTTGCAACTCGTGTCGATTTAAAACACTCCCTTCGGTCGTGTTTTAATTTATCGCCACTCGTTTCGAATTTCCTCTTTTTCGCACTTGTATCGAAAATAACTATATTATGTTGTCGTTTGATGTCTGAAAGTTACCTGTAGCAGGAAAGCGTACATCCATTACGTTCAAGTAGGTATATAAATATTCTACGAATAATCTTTCACCATTTCATGGTCTCACCCACCCGGCTTCAAACAGCACCCGAGATTCGGTTCGTATGCCACAGACTGGCCCTTCGTGTCGTCCGCCCTTTTTAGGGTTCCGTACCCAAAGGGTAAAAACGGGACCCTATTACTAAGACTCCGCTGTCCGTCCGTCCGTCTGTCCGTCTGTCACCAGGCTGTATCTCACGAACCGTGATAGCTAGACAGTTGAAATTTTCACAGATGATGTATTTCTGTTGCCGCTATAACAACAAATACTAAAAACAGAATAAAATAAAGATTTAAGTGGGGCTCCCATACAACAAACGTGATTTTTGACCGAAGTTTAGCAACGTCGGGCGGGGTCAGTACTTGGATGGGTGACCGTTTTTTTGCTTGTTTTGCTCTATTTTTTGTGGATGGTGCGGAACCCTCCGTGCGCGAGTCCGACTCGCACTTGGCCGGTTTTTTCTCTTTCACAGCCTCCATTCATCTCCAGGTCAATGGTCAGGCGGCGGCGGGCGCTGGACGACCGTGTCTGCCGGTGGCCTCTGGGCCGCCCCGCTGTCCCCCCTCCCCGGGGGCGTGGCCGTGCGGCCTGCGTTACGCGGGGCCTGCCCCCCCGCGCCGGCGCACGTGGACTGGCGCGTGCACGAGCGCGCGCTGCTGCACATGGAGTGCCGCGCGCCGCCGCTTGATGTTTACAGGTCGGTCATGTCATAGAGAAATATAGTAAGACAAGAGTGCTCACTCCATACATCAGTTCAGACTATTAATTTCAGTGTCTACATCTAGCATCGAGTAGCGGAACTATCAGTACTGCTGCTTGACAATAGATGTGGCACCGACCGGAAAATCTTATCTCAACAGTATAAGACTTTCCGGTCGGTGCTACATCTATTGTCAAGTATCAGTACTGATAGTTCCGCTACTCGATGCTGATAGTTCCGCTACTCGATGCTAGATGCTAATAGTCTTTTTGGTACTAAAACTGATGTATGGAGTGAGCACTCTATGTATTTTTTTCTCTATGGTCATGTACACGTTTTGCAACCTTAATCCGTTGAAATAAGGTAGTAAGTACTGACTGTATGATTTTAATTTTTTTTCTGCACTCAGTAATTAACAAAGTATTTACATTATACAGATTCTGCTGCGTGGTAGTCCGCGAGCGCTTCCCCCCGACCCGCGACCCGAACGCGGCCGGACACGCCCTGACCCTCGTGCCAGCTCTCCGACTGGAGAACCTGCTGCCACTGGAGCTGCAGTTTAGGTGTTCAGGGCTGGACGTGCAGAACGTCGGCGGAGCGTTGCCGCCCGCTGTTACTCGGCCCTTCCATGAGGTGAGTGTCTCTCTGTATCTTTACCCTGGGGCCTCCTAGAAACTAGGAGGTCCCTGTTTAGATTTTGTTCGTACGGGAGTCAGCTATCTCTGCAGGTGATTTGCATCAACAGGTACCAGTCCAGTTGTACAGGGTACAACCCTGGGACCTGCGAGTCACGAGACCTTTCCACGAGGTGAGTGTGTCTGTATCATGGGACCAGCCCTAGTAGCACGGTCGCATTTTTATCGTTTGTCACCATGCCTGTCACGTTCTAACTAGTATGTAAGTGCGAAAGTGACGGGCATAGTGATAGTCGATAAAAATGGAACCGTGCTGAGCCCGCAGTAGACTCTAGACGGACAACTAGATCTTCTTCTTATTATTCTTATTCCTACGACGGCGATTACCACTATAATTGCTGTATAGCTGTATACACTCCACCATAATATTTGACATAATGGTTAATGGTTGAAAACGCCTTTAGTACGAAAAGTTTTTGTGAAGTAAATAATCTAATCATGGCGAACACTAAATAGTGTATGTAAATTCAATGTTGACGTGTAAAAGTGCCCTTGTGGCCTATTTGCTGAATAAATGTTGAAGTTGAAGAAGTTGAAGTGACTTCATGATTCTAATTGTTTTCTTATTTTGTTGCCATCACAATATAAAACTGATCTTTTAAACGTTCAGTACTTTTAATCGTCATTTCGAAACACTTGCTGCATAGTTTTTGTGGTCCCAGGTAAACGTGGAAGAGGGCGTAGAGCTGAGCGTGAAAATAGAAGGCTTCGGTTGGTCCTCGACCCTGTCTGTGGGCGGCGCGGGAGCCAACTCCTTTACGGCGCGCCTCAAGCTTAAAGACACCTGGGGCAGGCGGTTATACCTCAATGCAAGAGTTGCTGTCAAACCTACAGACGGAATCAAGGTCAGTTCTTTAACATTTCCAGTGAGCCAAAACTTTTACCGTAACCCTCAGGCTCAAAAACTTCTGGGGTATATGTCTTTCTCTCAAGGGCTAGTTTTTGGAAAACCACGATGGATTCATGGACATTGATTTAGTACTTTCTTAGGAAAATTCCGCAAACACTTCATATTTGTGCTGAATGAATATTACATGCGATGCATTTAAAACATTTCTGACTTATTGTGACTTCTAATAAATAAATGTATTTTCTTTCTTTCTTTCTAATACGCTGCGTACCTTCCAACTTTTCATTCTTGCACAAGACACAATTTTAAATCCTAAATTGCCTTTCATGCTAATGACTGGGATTAGCTGAAAATCAGTGTCAGTTTCGCCCACATAATTTAAAGATAAAAAAAAATAGTTTATTTAAGTAGGCATATTACAATGCGCTTATGAACGTCAAATAAAGCTACACCGGCTTCAACCCTACACCTCTGCCTCGAGATGATTTAAATCCCCCCTCAATTGGAGGAGGGCATACTGGCATACTTTTCATGTAGGTACAATTCAATGTCTTTTATGTCAAAAGGATTGTAGCTTTAAAATAATTTTGCCTGGCAACATTATCGTTCAATCTTAAAAAAACTGCCCTTCTTCCCTTTCGTATCGCGAACAAGTAATGTCGGGTGCATCTTGCTGCGCTAATTGTTTCGTGGAATATTGTCGTGTCGGTTCATCTAAAAGACTGAATTTCGTCTGCAAATTGTGTGTAATCATTGTGGAAGGCTGATCAGTTGAAGAAGCACTGCTCCTGCTCTATTTCGGTGTCCACGCTGGTCTAGGTAACTCGGGTTCGAGGTAAGTCTGGACGAGCCGAGGGTCCGAGGAGCCTGTGCCAGCCCACACCGAGAGCTGCGCCATCATCTACAGCTCAGCAAGGTGAGTGCTTTCAACAATTGACCGAGCCTCTCCTAAGTTTCGTGTTATATCGTCTCGTTTCTCATCTCGTAATTTGTTCGAATACAGTCCACATAATTTTAAAATATCGAAGTAAAATAATCCCATTAACATTTTTGGTATAGCCTGACCAGTAATATATGATAATTGTCAAGAGGGCGCTGTTATTCTCATGTATAGGGTGACAATTCAGTGTAGTATGAAAAAATTAGTTCCAGTGAAATTCCGCAACATGGCGCACCCTCAATAGATCCTGGTTCACCTATATTTCATTCGATACAGATTTCGATAAGCGCAGCGTACTGGCTGGTGAACCGGAGCGGGCTGCCGCTGGTGTTCCGCGCGGAGGGCGCCGGCGCGCCGGCGGCGGGGCAGGGCGCGGAGCACGAGGTGGCGCGCGTGGTGGCGCCGCTGCTGTTCGCGTTCGCGGAGGCCGACGGCGGGCCCACCGTCACCGCGCGCCTCGGCACCGGCCTCGCGCTCAACCAGGAGGTGACTTATACATTTTTTATTGTATAAGTGGTAGTTTGTAAGGTAGGTATCTATCCTTAGTTGCCTGAAAAGAAATGATATTTGATTTTGATTTATTTATTTATTTACATAAGGAGATCCAACAGCTAACTAAATGACAATGAAATCTTAAATAGATATATAGAGCCAATTACAGGAACTCACAAATAGATATGTAATAAAAACATATACTTAAGTAACACGCATCACATACACACACACACACACACACGCATTGCAAACATGAAAGAGATAAGCCTCAATCCAAAACTAAGCAGAACTAACAACATTCACTTACATAAACCAAACCTACTACCGGTGACAGGACACCAATATTGTAAAAACTAAGAACAAAATAAGGATTGGATACTACATATACAAAGCACTCGCTTACAAGATAAATACAAAATGCCTAATTGAAACACATTTCCGTCAATTTGCGCCTCACGGAGGGAATGTCGCAATTAAATATATCAATATCAAGCTCTTTCGTTAGATTATTCAAATTTTTATTGTATAAGTGGTAGTTTGTAAGGTAGGTATCTATCATTAGTTGCCTGAAAAGAAATGATATTTGATTTCAATTTATACTTGTAAATCTGATGGCTTAACATGACTGTTATTCCGCAGTGGTGCTCCCCCTTCGGCCTGGGCCCCGGCACGGCGGTGAAGAAGCTCACAGCCGGCGACAAAGTGTACGCCGTCGGCGTGTCCGTCCGCGCCGGCCGCGGCCGCTACAGGCACACCAACATAGCCACACTCACACCGAGATACCAGCTGCATAATAACACGCCCTACCATCTGCAGTTCGCGCAGAAGTGTACCGCGACTACGTTGGTGAGCTTTAACACAGCATATACAATGGACGATGTTCATAGTTATGAAAAATTCTTTACATGATTCCAAGATTCGAATACCGTATACTGATCTTAAACATTTCTTTAGACTCAAAAACACCATTTCACGATCAGTGGCATTTCCCCAAAACATTACACCGTATCTTAAAGTAGCCGTTACATGTGCATGGTAAGCGTCAGCACTGCTGTTTGATCGACAACCTTCCTTAAATTATACAATGTATAGCTAAATTGATTCAGTTTCCTACATATATTGTCAATCCAATTTTTCCATGTCAAACTATTGTCTAAGCTTAATCCTAAAAATTTTGTAGAGTCAGTTTCATTAATTCTTTGGTTTTGATAACTAATAATTAAATCAGGTGTACTGGGTCCGTAATTTAAATAAATTTTTGTTCATTAGATTGTTTTTGTGAAGTCATTCAATTATAATATGCAATGTCAGATTTATATTGGTCTGGAGTAAATTTTTGTCAGTTCCTGTAAATATAACTGTGCTGTCATCGGCAAACAATACCATTGGGTGATTTATAGCTCTAGGCAAATCGTTAATATACGTCAGGAAGAGAAGCGAGCCTAAAACACTACCCTGTGGTATGGCGTAGCTTATTTCTCTATAGCCAGATGAATAAGTAACTTCCATTTTGATCTTCATACATATCCGATCGATTTGGGTACATTGTTTGCGTCCAATTAAATATGATTTAAGAACGTTATGCAAATTACCTCACTCCTTATTGGTATAGTTTTGACAAAAGTATGTGATGATCGACAAAGTCAAAGGCTTTGGACATATCCATATACAGGGTGGATTTTCTTTTTGGGTCAGTGAGGGCAGCTACCAGATCCTGTGCTGCTACGAGAAAACGGTATTAGAAGACCTTCCCTTGATTTCAAACTGTCAGCTCCCACGGCTCATATATGAGCCAGAACGCTTAGTGACGTCATATCGTGGGATTCGACAGGTTAATGAAGATTGGCTTTTTCAGATTTTGTAATAATTACGTTGATTATGTAAGTACTTACAACAGAGACTCGCGCCTGCAGTCAAACTGTGCAAACAGTTTTGCAGGGAACTGTATTAGATTATAAGTATTCATGTATTAATAATAACAAAAGGGAAGGTCTTCTAAGACCAACTTCGCGTAGCTGTACGGGATCTGATACCTGTCCTCACTGACCCAAAAAGAAAATCCATCCTGTATAGAGCACAGACAGATAATTAGTAGTTATCGCGCACCGCTATGGAACGGACGCCTGCTCGCGCTTGCGCCACCTAGCGGTCATATTAGTCGTAATAGACGCGTTTTGTCAGATAATGAATCTTTTAATTGTACCTAGTCTATTATTTATTCTGTGCCCTTATACGATTTGAATGATGGTCGCGTATATCCTTCGCCTCTGTCGCAGAACGACCCGGGCGCGCTAGCGACGCACGTGTCGGCCGTAGCCGGCTGCTACCTGCCGTGGCACTGGGCACGCTGGGAGCGCGCGCAGCTGCTGTGCGTGCGCGTGCTGGCGGGCGCCGCGCCGCGCACCGCCTGGTCGGGCGGCCTGCGCGTCGACACCCAGCGCGCCGTGCACATAGCCTGCAGGTATATGTAGCGACGCACGTGTCGGCTGCTACCTGCCGTGGCACTGGGCACGCTGGGAGCGCGCGCAGCTGCTGTGCGTGCGCGTGCTGGCGGGCGCCGCGCCGCGCACCGCCTGGTCGGGCGGCCTGCGCGTCGACACCCAGCGCGCCGTGCACATAGCCTGCAGGTATATGTAGCGACGCACGTGTCGGCTGCTACCTGCCGTGGCACTGGGCACGCTGGGAGCGCGCGCAGCTGCTGTGCGTGCGCGTGCTGGCGGACGCCGCGCCGCGCACCGCCTGGTCGGGCGGCCTGCGCGTCGACACCCAGCGCGCCGTGCACATAGCCTGCAGGTATATGTAGCGACGCACGTGTCGGCTGCTTACCTGCCGTGGCACTGGCGTCATGTATCAACTCAGAGCTGTCCCGTTCTCGATAACGTTTTCCATTATGGCTCGACAGAAGACGTTCTCGAGAACGTGAACGGGACAACTCTAAATCCAGGCCAAATGGTTGTATCTCAATGCGCCCGAGAGTACTGTAAAAAAAAGTACTGTAAAATTTCTATTTTAATATCATAGCTGTTGGATCTCCAAATAAATAAAATAAAATAAAAATAAAGAAAATAAATAAATAAGAAAAATGTAGCGCGTATTTCCTGTAAAAAACTTACTTAAATGAACTTTTCAGAAGTCAAATTGAGTTCAGTATAAACGAAATCCAATTATTTCCTATTATTTCAAATCAAAAGCATTTGCAAGAAGTACTAATAGAACATAATTTGCAGAGAGAACACCGGTGGCGGTGGCTACGTGTTCCTACGGGTAGAGGTAGTGGCACAGGGCGCTACTCTATTTATAGTACTGACGCACGCCGACAGCGCGCCGCCGCCTCTACGTGTCGACAACCACTCGCCCGTCGCCATCATGTTCCACCAGGTGAGCTCGGAACCACAGGATTAATAAATTAGTTAAAGTAACTCCTTCTTTTTAATAGTTGTATTGCTAGAGTTTTGAAAATCTTGTTGAAGGCCCGATCGCGTCGAAAATCGATATCTGAGGCGTGTTTAGAGCTGGAGTAGTGACGGACACTGCGATCTGCTAGCACTTTTAACTTATGGTTTCCCGAGGTCACAGATAATTGCTTCTTGCAACAAGTTTTCATTATATTACAATTTTATTCTGTCCAGGTGGGATGCGGCGAAGAATGCGTGGTGGGCGCTCACGGCTCCGTGCAATGGGCCTTACCGGAGCCCGAAGGACAATCCACCTTAGCGCTCCGAGCGCCGGGCGGCCCGCGGGCGACCTTACCCCTTGACGCACTCGGCACCAATGTCATCCTAGCATATCAGAACTTTATATACGTGGCTTTTGATAAGAGCGGCTCGTCGAATGATGATTCTATTCTAGTCTTGGAAGTGCCGTTGAACTCTACGCGAGTGATTCTTGCACGAAAACGATATGGTGACAGGTAAGTTTTTGTTTGTACAAAAATATAAATACTTCTATTGCCGGGTTATGATTGGATAAAATAAAGTAATTAATCCACAAAATGAAATGATATTTTTATAAGTTAAGTACATTGTAAGTAAAAGGCAAATGATAAGTAAATTTAATAAGGTAGAATTGTAACTTTTCTAATATTTCTATACCTTGTTTTAGAGGCCAACTCTGGCGACGCGGTCCCAACGACCAGCTGATCCACGAGGGCAGCTCGCCGCCGCAACCGACAGATGCGTTGCTTACGGACGAACCCACCTTATCGCCACACGCAATGGTAAAACTTTCACAATTTTGGTAGACTGTATATTAAACAGAAACGTACATCGTCATCTTTCTTAATAGTTAAAGCTGGCAGTTACATAATCCAAGTTTGAATACTCGGTGAGCACACTGGGATAAATTCGGTCTTTAACAAATGTATTGTAGAGGTACAGTTTACAATTTGGTGCCGTGACCAGGATTTTTATACCCGTAGTTCGGTACCGAAAAAAATGTGCCTTATTACACAATGTGTAGGGTGGATATAAGTTCGGATATAATTGCAGGTGCTGGACATAGAGGGCCCGGCGCCGCGGCCGGGCCGCGCCGCGCCGCTCGTGCTGCGCCGCGCCGACCCGCGCCGCGCCTCCACGCAGGCGTGGCGGCTGCTGGCCGGCCGCATGGCGTGCGCGCACGCCAACCTGTGCGTGCAGCCGGACGGCGGGCTTATGGCGCTCACACCGGGTACGTGCACTTAAGAGGAAATTTTCCAATCACACGGGTGAAATTGCCATATAACCCCTCGTCACCTACACATAAAAACTTGCCCCGAAGAATCAAATTTTGATTTGTCAAAATGAAGATTGCAAATAGAATGGAATGGAAGACGTTTTTATATATTTGGGCGGCTAGAGGATATGATCTGTTTTTCTTTAAGCACGTCCGTGGTAAACGAGCATAAAGGCTCACCGAATGATAAGCGTAGCCTATGCACGCCTGCAACTACAGAGGTGTTACACGTGCGTTACCCTTTAGAGACAATTTATCCAATATTTTTAGTGTTTTTTGAACTTTTACGATGCAGGAAGCCGTGTGGTGTTAGGTCTGCCGGATTCATCTCGCGGGCGTGTACCTCTGCCACCGGAGCAAGCGGTGGCGTGGCACACCCTGCGGCCCGGCTCGGGCCGGCTGTCCGTGTCGCTCTCGTGCGCCGGCCCCACGCGCATCGTCAGCATCAGGGACCCGCAGGACCCGGTGAGTGCTACTAGTCTGTGTAGGTCTGCCGGACACCTTTTTAGGACGGGCATTGTCAGTTGAACTGACAATGCCCGTCCTAACTACTACCTTTTTTTTTTTTTTTTTTTTTTTTTTTTTTTTTTTTTTTTTTTTTTTTTTTTTTTTTTTTTTACGAGGGGAAATGCGTCTCGCATACTCCCGCCCCCCGGGGGGGGGTTCGGGAGTTATGTGGGACTCTCCTCCCTTAGGGGGAGGCCTACCCACTAAAACCCCTCGGTGTACCCTCGCTCCGCCTGAGGTAGGGCTAAGGGAACGCTTGGCGCTTACCTCGGCCCTGCCATGTGCGTGTCGCCCTTGCGGGCTCGGCTATTGCGGCTTTTGCCACTGTCCCTCCCATGTGTGCACTTTTTGCGCCTTATCCGCCTCGGGACACTCTCGTCAGGCAGGAGACCCCCCGATCTCCTGCCCGAGGTCCCAGTTAGGGCGGCAAGCGGCGGTCATACGCGGCCCGCCTCCGCCCGGTCCTTTTTCGGCGGATAGGGAGCGAGAGGGGATCGTCCTCTCGCTCTCTCTCCGCCGCCTCCTTTAGGGACATGACAGCGTCGCAGAACGCGACGACCGCCTCCCAGGTGCCTCTGTTGCGGACCATCGCACTGGCTATTGCCGGCAGCGATAGGTCCGCTCCAAGAACCGCAGCCATCTCCGATCTCGGTTCATCCCACGCAGGGCATACGGCGCGGGTGTGATGCGCCGTGTCCTCCTCACCTCTGTCACAGTGCTTGCACACCGCTGTGTCCTCTCGTCGTGCCACTCGCCACAGGTACCTACCAAAGCAACCGTGCCCAGTAAGTACCTGTGTCAAGTGGTACGTCATTGGCCCGAAGTCGCGCTTCAACCAGTCCCTAAGGACTGGGCGTACTGCGCCCACCACCTCGCGGCTTGCGCTCGGGGCTTCTAGCCTTTCATCCCACCTCCGGAGAAGGTCATCCTTGGCCTCCTCCCTCCAAAGCTTGATCTCCTCCGGAAGTGGACGATTTCCCGCCGCCCGCTCTTCCGCAACTTGCCAATACACCGCCGCCAGGACCCCAGCCTCCAGGTCCCATGGTGGGCTGCCGGCCAGCAATGTCGCCGCCTCAAAGGAGACCGTCTTGTACGCTCGTATCGCTCTTGTGGCTATAACCCGTTGGGGTCTGCGCAACAGGGCCACGTTCCGAGCGTTCAGGGATTCTGCCCATATTGGGGCCCCATAGAGTGCCATGGAGCGCACAACACCCTGATAAAGGCGGCGGCATGTGCTGCCCGGTCCCCCGGTGTTCGGGAGCAGTCCCCCGAGTGCTCCGGCTGCGGCCAGCAATTTTGGCGCCTTCCGCGCAAAGTGCTCAGTGAAGCTCCACCGACCGTCGAGGACAATGCCTAGGTACCGCATCGTCGACTCGACGGCGATGGAGGTTCCCCCGACCACTATTTCCAGCCCAGGAGGCGGTGCGTTTCGAGGCCCGTGAAAACAGAGAGCCTCAGACTTGTTGAGGGCCACTTCGAGTCCCAAGGCCCTAATGCGACTCACCACGTGAGCTACCCCTGCTGTGCCGAGCAGGACGGCCTGTCTGTGGGTGCTCCCCTTTGCGGTGACGAGAGTGTCGTCAGCGTAACACAGTACGTTGACGCCCCGCAGGTTGGTACCGCGAAGCACCCAGTCGTACCCGATGTTCCACAGGAGTGGTCCGAGGACTGACCCCTGTGGGACACCGCACGTGACCGTCCTGCTTGCCCATCCAGCTTGAGTCGGGTATGTGATGGCCCGGTCTCTGAAGTAGTCCTCGACTACTATTCTGAGATAGTGGGGCACACCGTGGTACTTCAGTGCCTCCTTGATAGTCTCAAAGGGCAAAGTGTTGAAGGCATTCGCTATGTCTAGCGACACTGCCAACAGCACTCCACCCCGTGAGACTGCCCCATCGGCGAGGACCCTCAACCGCGCTATGGCATCAATGGTCGACCTTTCCCGCCGAAAGCCGTACTGGCACTCGTGCAAGTCGGGTCCTACCTCCCCGAGGTGTCTGACGAGACGGGCCGCGAGCACTCGCTCAAGGACCTTGCCCATCTCGTCAAGCAAGACTATGGGGCGATAGGCCGACGGCGACTCAGCCGGGCGCCCGTCCTTCTGAAGAAGGACGAGCTTACCGGTCTTCCAGCTTCGCGGGAACCGACCTTGTTGGAGACATGCGTGGAAAAGGGCCCTCACTCTCTCCTCCAGCTCACCAAGCGCGAGCACCACGACACGTCCGGGCACACCGTCAAGTCCGGGGGCGCTGTTTTTCAGCCGGAGCCTTAACACCGCTGCCCCGAGTTCCCCCTCTGTGACAGGAGGTATGTCCTCCTCTGCCGCAGTGCTGGTAGCGTTCCCACCCATCGCTGGCGGATGCCATACACCTCTTTCAGGGAACAGACCAGTAAGGATTCGTCCTAAGAGGTCCGGCTCAAGGCTGCTGGTTAGCGGAGGGGCCCAAGGCCGGAGTTTTGCCCTTACAGTTTTGTAAGGGCGTCCCCATGGGTCCCGGTCCAGCGTCTCCAGCCACTCCTTCCACGCCGCTTCCCTAGCCTGTGCGATGCCTGCCTGCAGGGCGTGGCATTTGGCTCGGTAGGCGGCGTAGAGCTCATCCTCCCTGGCAGGATCGCGTATCCTTCTCCGTCTGCTCCTGGTGTATTGGCGGCGCGCAGCTGTGCATCCGCTTCGTGCCTCGCGAAGCTCCTCGCGCCACCAGTAAAGCCGGCGCCGCGGCGGAGTCGCCTTTGCTCGGGGCATTGCTGCATCGCATATGCGCTGGAGAGCAGCAACCTGCCGCTCCGCCTCGGCGTCGACTTCACCGATGGGCCTAGGCCCGGCCTGCCACCCCTCGACAATCGCTGCCTCTTTGGCCATTTCTCGGTCGAGTTTGCGCAGTTTCCAGCGCGGCCCTTCCCCCGCAGTGGGTCGACCGACACCCCTTGGAGTGGCAGGGAACGTGGAGACATCGAATCGAATGTAGCGATGATCCGACAGCGTCTCCACGTCTACCCTCACTCCCCACCCCATTACGCGCCGTGCGAGAGCGGGGCTGGCCATTGTTAGATCCACAATTGACCCGCCCCGCTGTCGCACGCACGTGTGTGTCGACCCCCTGTTGAGGATCTGCAACCCCACTTCGACCGCCCATTCTTCCATGGCCTGCCCTCTCGCGTCCGTCGCTGGGGATCCCCATGTCGTGGACTTGGCGTTAAAGTCTCCAGCGACGAGCACCAGCCCCGGGCGACTGCTGCCGATCAGAGAGCCCACCTCATCCAGGAATGACTCGAACTCGGCCAGTCTCCTGTTTGGCGAGAAATACGCCCCGACCACCATCGTGTCTCCTAATAGTGTGGCGACAAAGCCGTGGCCTCTGGTGACGTTTTGGTGACGCGGCACATTAGCTTGGGCCTGCGTGACAACCGCTACTAGGCCATCCCTGTCACCAGCCCAGTTGTCCCTCGGGGGCACAGAGTAGGGCTCTGCCACCACCGCGACATGTATCAACCACTCCGCCATGCTTTGAAGCAGGAGGTCTTGAGCTCTGGCGGAATGGTTGATATTCGCCTGCAGATACCGGACGGCCATTCCTAGCCATTGGCCGTCCGATCCTCCTCGACCCCAGGCTCAGGCCTTCGTGGGGGACTTGGCTGCGTAGAGGCTCCGGGGCCACCTGCAGCAGTTTTCTTCCGTTTGGGTGGGTTGCATGTTTTGCTTCCCACCCTATGGTCTGCACGGATGCCCGCAGCGGCGCACAATGAGCAATGCGCGGTGGCATTGCAGTCACGCGCGATATGGCCCGTCCCACTGCAACGGTAACATATAAGGCTCCGATCCACCTCCGACTTGCACTTCGCACGCACGTGTCCCACTTCCAAGCATCGGAAGCATCGCGTGGGCCGACTGTCGAGCAGTCTGACCTGCGCCGACACCCACCCCACGCGGACCCGTCCGCCCTGCGCCACCTTTTTGGCAGCTGCGATAGGACACCGCAGCCACACCGTGCCCAACCCCGAAGGGCCGAGCGTGACCTCCCCGGACTTGATGTCCTCCTCTGCGCAGCCACCTTCCTTTGCTACCGCCGCCACCACTTCCGAGGAAAGTACGGAGTCGTCCAGGCCCGAGATGCGCATCTCCGCGCATTTGGTGGGCCTAGATATACGTACCAGGGCGGGGTCCAGTACCTCCCGCAGTTTGGCGGCCAGATCATCTGCCTTTTGGCCGCTCGCCGCTCCGGGGATCTCGAAGGCGCGGGCATCCGTGGCGGTCCTTCGGATCCGAACACCCGCGATCCCCATCGAGTATTGACTCGAGGCTAAAAGCAAGGTCGACATTGGTCGACCTTGCTTTTAGCCTCGTTGAGTACGGCGGCGTAGCTCGTGCTGCTATCGGCCTGGGGTATCAGTGTCAGCACCACCGCTGATGTGTTAGGAAGGCGAAGCTTCCGGGCTTTCTTTGGTGGAGCCTTGTTCGTATTCGGGCTCACCTCCTTTTTTGCACCCTTGGGCTTTCCCTTTTTCCCCTTCTTTACTACCTCGGACCAGGTTGACGTGGCAGGTGCAGGCGCCAGCGCAGCAGCGGCGGAGCCTGGCATTACCGGGGCCGGGATTTCCTGGGCGGAGCTTCCCTTCCGGGGCTTCTTCTTCTTCTCCCTCCCCACAGAGCCTGAGGAGGAAGGTCCCTTTGCAGGCACCATAGGCGAGACCAGGGCCTTCGAGGAAGCGCCCGCGAGTCTCGCGCCGGACGGAGGGAGGAGTCTGTCTTTGATTGTGGTCATGTGGGCGTCCAGGTACGACGTCACCTGGGCCATGACCACGCGACAGATCTCCTTCGTCAGAGGCGCCGAGGTTTTGCTCTGTTCGGCCACCGTCTTCGAACTCCTATCCTGTCCGGGTAGGGAGGATGCAGCACTGCCCTGCTGACGCATCGCCTCCATTTGGGCCTTAATTTCGGCCATTTCTTTTCGGAGACTGGCCATCTCCCCCCTCAGCCGGTCGTTGTCGGCCTGAAGCCGCGTCGTTTCCTCGGTGGCTGTGCGTTGGCTGAGTTCAGCAAACGCATCCGTGATTGCCGACGAGGCGTCTTTTAGGCGGCGGATGTACGGGCCCTTCAGATTCTTTGATGTGGCTGCCACCCTTTCGATGACAGCCACACTATCCGCGACCTGTCGTCTCAGGTCCCGTATGCCGGGCTCTTCTTCGGGGTTCACCCCAGGCCGAGGAATGGTGTCTTTGCGGAACCCTTGCCGCGTTCGGATTTCCATTTGTTCCAGCTCTTTCTCCGCCTCGAGGCGAGCCTCTTCCCGGAGGGCACGGTTATAAGCTTCTCTTGCCTTAGCCATGCCCATGTAATTCCCAGTCGTGGGGGGGCGGCCCCGGCGTTTAGAGGCTTGGGATGAGCCCCCGCTGCCGGTTGAACGGCGTCCCTCATCTCCGCTGGAGCCTGGCATAGAGTCCGAGTCGGATGGTCGAGGTCTTTTTTCTGGGCGGTCCTGCCACATCCTCCCACCACTCCACTCTTCACCCTCCGTTGTCTCCACGTCCGAAATTGGCACTGGGCCCGCGGGTTTGAGTGGGGTCGGCATCCGTGGGCGCACCTTTCCCTTTCCCCGGTTTCTGGGGTTGCCCGTTGGAGCCTTCCCCTCCACGTCGGTTCCTTGACGTTCCGTGGTCGGGTTCCCATGGCGACTAGGGGGGGGGGGAGTCACCGGCGACGGGCTGGACCGCACCGTGTACATGGTGCCGTCCGAGTCACCCCCCCCCTCCCGCTAGAATCCCTGGGTCTATTCGGGTCAGGAGGACTTTGGCGACCCTCTCGAACCTGGCCTCACGGCCTCCCTCGAGCGCCAGTAGTGCGCGTGGCTCCTCCTGTCTTGCCCCTACTTCTGTGGCGGTGCTCGGAGTTGCACTTGGCGCACGCCGTATAAAGCGGCCCTGCCTGTCCCTTGCCTCTGTTAGGACGTCAACCCCTCCAAACGGAGGAATCTGCAGCTCGGGCAAGCTGAGGTCAATGCGTGGGCTTGGATAGTCCACACATTGACTGTGCTGTGACACGTTCGCCTGTGCAGGGACAGGCCCCTGCACGGGCGAACGCGCCAAGGAGCTTCGCGGGAAAAAGACCCTTTCCTCCTCGTCCTCAGAGTTTCCTCCCCTCATCCGCAAAATATCCATATCGCTTGCGTAATCGAGTTCCGTTTGTTCATAGCCAATGTCGTGTTGACGAGAGCCGGCATCCCGCCGGCCCACGAAGCAACTTTTGCCCCCTCCGTATACGACGGGGCTCTCACCCGCCGAAGCGAGTGAACGGGATTGGGTACCCGCCCGGAGAATTTTAAAGTTGCCGATCTCCATGATTAGCTTTTTTTTAAGGGGTGGGCTCCCCCGCACGCTCGGGACTGGACTCCCTCCAGCCACGCATCCCATCGGCGCGATTGCTCACCTTGGGATTGGGGTAATTTATTATAGTGGTTTTCTTCCACGCGGTGCTACTCTCAATGAGCAGCACCCCCGGCCGGCTCAGTGCGGGTTACGGGTTGCCCGACGGGGAGCCAAAACTCACCCAGCAGTCGCATGACTGCAACTGCCAGACCCGTCGCGCCGCGAGCCTTGAAGGCCCGCCATCCCACGCCGCTCGAAAGGCGGCCGCTGCCCAATATTAGGGCTCCTTCAAACACGGTGCACGCGCACCACCACCGTGCGTGCCTCCGTCGCGGGTACCTGGCCTCGTGAGATCCACACACATCTCAGGCCAGGCCCGCCCACCTATGTACTTCCCCTGCGCCCTCTGCTCCGTCAGAGGGACGCGGGGAGAACCGTCATGTGCCGCTCTTTGTCTGGTCTCTCACCCCAGGCCTGTCTGGTATGGGTAGCCCTGTCCGGCGTAGCCCCGAGGATCATTGAGACACGCAAGCCCCCCCACCACGGCAAGGTGGCAGCACTTCGAGGGGGGTCCTAACTACTACCTAACCTAACCGTACTAACTGACTCAGTTCTGTGTGTTTGAATTTACGACTTGTGCACGCGTAATGAATATTTTTTGTAATATATTATATCGTTCAGGTGTCCGAAATGTGGCTTACGAGCCGCAAGGGGCTCTCTGGAGGTACGATTGCGGATCTTCAAGCCACCTGAAAATTAACACTTACGCGGTTATCACACTAGTTCACACTTCGCTCATGTGTATGAGCGTGAGATACGCGTAAATAGCGATGTCCCGCTTGAACACTGAAAGCGCGTGCGAATCCGCATCCAATGTGAAGACCGCTCCTAGAGTTATTAGACCACTGCAAAAAAAGAAAAAAAAAAAAAAAAAAAAAAAAAAAGAATTTGGGGCTTTTTGATATTGTTAACACTAGTGATTTCTACTGTGTTTGGCTCTTCACGAAAGTTTGCCTACCCCCTAGTATACGCTAGGTATTCCCTGAAAAATGATAAGACTAGTTGTGGTACTAGTGTAGTACGCAGTTTATGGAAATGTATATTTGTTGTACAGGAATCCGGTTGGATCGAGGGCGTCGAAACGGACTCCGAGGTCTCGGAGCCGCCCCGCCGCGAGTGGGAAGTGCAAGTGGCGCTGGCCGGGCTGTCGGTGTCGCTGGTAGCGCGCTCGCCGGCGCAGGAGCTGGTGCACGCGCTGCTGAGCGGCGTGCTGCTGCGCGTGGCCGCCGCGCGCGCCGCCGTGTGCGCGCTCTCCGTGCAGGACATGCAGTGGGACAACCAGGTACTGTCGGTGTCGCTGGTAGCGCGCTCGCCGGCGCAGGAGCTGGTGCACGCGCTGCTGAGCGGCGTGCTGCTGCGCGTGGCCGCCGCGCGCGCCGCCGTGTGCGCGCTCTCCGTGCAGGACATGCAGTGGGACAACCAGGTACTGTCGGTGTCGCTGGTAGCGCGCTCGCCGGCGCAGGAGCTGGTGCACGCGCTGCTGAGCGGCGTGCTGCTGCGCGTGGCCGCCGCGCGCGCCGCCGTGTGCGCGCTCTCCGTGCAGGACATGCAGTGGGACAACCAGGTACTGTCGGTGTCGCTGGTAGCGCGCTCGCCGGCGCAGGAGCTGGTGCACGCGCTGCTGAGCGGCGTGCTGCTGCGCGTGGCCGCCGCGCGCGCCGCCGTGTGCGCGCTCTCCGTGCAGGACATGCAGTGGGACAACCAGGTACTGTCGGTGTCGCTGGTAGCGCGCTCGCCGGCGCAGGAGCTGGTGCACGCGCTGCTGAGCGGCGTGCTGCTGCGCGTGGCCGCCGCGCGCGCCGCCGTGTGCGCGCTCTCCGTGCAGGACATGCAGTGGGACAACCAGGTACTGTCGGTGTCGCTGGTAGCGCGCTCGCCGGCGCAGGAGCTGGTGCACGCGCTGCTGAGCGGCGTGCTGCTGCGCGTGGCCGCCGCGCGCGCCGCCGTGTGCGCGCTCTCCGTGCAGGACATGCAGTGGGACAACCAGGTACTGTCGGTGTCGCTGGTAGCGCGCTCGCCGGCGCAGGAGCTGGTGCACGCGCTGCTGAGCGGCGTGCTGCTGCGCGTGGCCGCCGCGCGCGCCGCCGTGTGCGCGCTCTCCGTGCAGGACATGCAGTGGGACAACCAGGTACTGTCGGTGTCGCTGGTAGCGCGCTCGCCGGCGCAGGAGCTGGTGCACGCGCTGCTGAGCGGCGTGCTGCTGCGCGTGGCCGCCGCGCGCGCCGCCGTGTGCGCGCTCTCCGTGCAGGACATGCAGTGGGACAACCAGGTACTGTCGGTGTCGCTGGTAGCGCGCTCGCCGGCGCAGGAGCTGGTGCACGCGCTGCTGAGCGGCGTGCTGCTGCGCGTGGCCGCCGCGCGCGCCGCCGTGTGCGCGCTCTCCGTGCAGGACATGCAGTGGGACAACCAGGTACTGTCGGTGTCGCTGGTAGCGCGCTCGCCGGCGCAGGAGCTGGTGCACGCGCTGCTGAGCGGCGTGCTGCTGCGCGTGGCCGCCGCGCGCGCCGCCGTGTGCGCGCTCTCCGTGCAGGACATGCAGTGGGACAACCAGGTACTGTCGGTGTCGCTGGTAGCGCGCTCGCCGGCGCAGGAGCTGGTGCACGCGCTGCTGAGCGGCGTGCTGCTGCGCGTGGCCGCCGCGCGCGCCGCCGTGTGCGCGCTCTCCGTGCAGGACATGCAGTGGGACAACCAGGTACTGTCGGTGTCGCTGGTAGCGCGCTCGCCGGCGCAGGAGCTGGTGCACGCGCTGCTGAGCGGCGTGCTGCTGCGCGTGGCCGCCGCGCGCGCCGCCGTGTGCGCGCTCTCCGTGCAGGACATGCAGTGGGACAACCAGGTACTGTCGGTGTCGCTGGTAGCGCGCTCGCCGGCGCAGGAGCTGGTGCACGCGCTGCTGAGCGGCGTGCTGCTGCGCGTGGCCGCCGCGCGCGCCGCCGTGTGCGCGCTCTCCGTGCAGGACATGCAGTGGGACAACCAGGTACTGTCGGTGTCGCTGGTAGCGCGCTCGCCGGCGCAGGAGCTGGTGCACGCGCTGCTGAGCGGCGTGCTGCTGCGCGTGGCCGCCGCGCGCGCCGCCGTGTGCGCGCTCTCCGTGCAGGACATGCAGTGGGACAACCAGGTACTGTCGGTGTCGCTGGTAGCGCGCTCGCCGGCGCAGGAGCTGGTGCACGCGCTGCTGAGCGGCGTGCTGCTGCGCGTGGCCGCCGCGCGCGCCGCCGTGTGCGCGCTCTCCGTGCAGGACATGCAGTGGGACAACCAGGTACTGTCGGTGTCGCTGGTAGCGCGCTCGCCGGCGCAGGAGCTGGTGCACGCGCTGCTGAGCGGCGTGCTGCTGCGCGTGGCCGCCGCGCGCGCCGCCGTGTGCGCGCTCTCCGTGCAGGACATGCAGTGGGACAACCAGGTACTGTCGGTGTCGCTGGTAGCGCGCTCGCCGGCGCAGGAGCTGGTGCACGCGCTGCTGAGCGGCGTGCTGCTGCGCGTGGCCGCCGCGCGCGCCGCCGTGTGCGCGCTCTCCGTGCAGGACATGCAGTGGGACAACCAGGTACTGTCGGTGTCGCTGGTAGCGCGCTCGCCGGCGCAGGAGCTGGTGCACGCGCTGCTGAGCGGCGTGCTGCTGCGCGTGGCCGCCGCGCGCGCCGCCGTGTGCGCGCTCTCCGTGCAGGACATGCAGTGGGACAACCAGGTACTGTCGGTGTCGCTGGTAGCGCGCTCGCCGGCGCAGGAGCTGGTGCACGCGCTGCTGAGCGGCGTGCTGCTGCGCGTGGCCGCCGCGCGCGCCGCCGTGTGCGCGCTCTCCGTGCAGGACATGCAGTGGGACAACCAGGTACTGTCGGTGTCGCTGGTAGCGCGCTCGCCGGCGCAGGAGCTGGTGCACGCGCTGCTGAGCGGCGTGCTGCTGCGCGTGGCCGCCGCGCGCGCCGCCGTGTGCGCGCTCTCCGTGCAGGACATGCAGTGGGACAACCAGGTACTGTCGGTGTCGCTGGTAGCGCGCTCGCCGGCGCAGGAGCTGGTGCACGCGCTGCTGAGCGGCGTGCTGCTGCGCGTGGCCGCCGCGCGCGCCGCCGTGTGCGCGCTCTCCGTGCAGGACATGCAGTGGGACAACCAGGTACTGTCGGTGTCGCTGGTAGCGCGCTCGCCGGCGCAGGAGCTGGTGCACGCGCTGCTGAGCGGCGTGCTGCTGCGCGTGGCCGCCGCGCGCGCCGCCGTGTGCGCGCTCTCCGTGCAGGACATGCAGTGGGACAACCAGGTACTGTCGGTGTCGCTGGTAGCGCGCTCGCCGGCGCAGGAGCTGGTGCACGCGCTGCTGAGCGGCGTGCTGCTGCGCGTGGCCGCCGCGCGCGCCGCCGTGTGCGCGCTCTCCGTGCAGGACATGCAGTGGGACAACCAGGTACTGTCGGTGTCGCTGGTAGCGCGCTCGCCGGCGCAGGAGCTGGTGCACGCGCTGCTGAGCGGCGTGCTGCTGCGCGTGGCCGCCGCGCGCGCCGCCGTGTGCGCGCTCTCCGTGCAGGACATGCAGTGGGACAACCAGGTACTGTCGGTGTCGCTGGTAGCGCGCTCGCCGGCGCAGGAGCTGGTGCACGCGCTGCTGAGCGGCGTGCTGCTGCGCGTGGCCGCCGCGCGCGCCGCCGTGTGCGCGCTCTCCGTGCAGGATATGCAGTGGTACAACCAGGTACTTCGCTCTGTCGTATTATCATTTGGACAGCGTTATGGAATAAGCGATCAAGCGACAATCAGTTGAAATCGAAAAAACGAGCTGGAAGGATTGAAATTTGAAGTGGTTTTTGTAAATGAATTTTTAAAGTAAATAGTTCATTTTTTTATTGTTACCTTTAAAAGTATTTATAAATTTGGAATATCAGAAAAGAAACACTATACCTACCTTTTAAAGTTTTGAAATTATTAGCGTTTCTCCGCTGAACGCTTGAACGATAGGCAAATGTTCCGTGATCTAATATGCAAGAACGATAAAGGCACATAACGAAATTACTTGTTTCGATTTTCGGGGTATACTTTTCAGAGTCCATACACCAAACGCTACGTTTCTATGAACACTTGTATCATGGAGGTAATATAATGGAAAATTTAAACTAGTAGGAATAAATTTGGATATTATTTTTCATCTGGAAGAATCACTAGCGCATTAGGATAGTCCAAATTACATAAAATTAAAAGACACGAATAGTCCACAAATCAGACGAATCAATGTAAGAAAAATGCGGTTTAATCGGTTTAAATGATGATGCTACTCGAGCTTTGCTCCCGAAGCTTTTGTTAAAAAAAAACCGGTACTAAGAACCTTAATTTATACCGCAATTTTAAATTCTTAACGTTACTAACGCCACGATAGTTGCATTATTTATAGATGGTCAAGCAGATCTTGTCAGTAGAAAAAATTTCTATGAGACGATATCCCTTCGCATTTTTCAAATTTGCCGCCTTTTTCTACTGACAAGATCTGCTTGACCAACTTTATATATCCTCTCCTTAAAAGCACAGTCCTACACAACATTCTGGGGACCTCGTCACTTCCAAATAAAATGCATACTTGATTTATAATATTATTTAATTACATTGATAATTTCAAACAAAACACACATTCTAAGCTAACGTTGTAAAAAACAGTTTCGTCATTATGGAACAGCTGCATCATTTACTGTGGCCAGCTGTTTTTTATACCAGAACTCTGACCACAGTTCCCTATGTGATTTCATCATCAAAAATAATATATTTACGGACAGAACGGTAAACACTAATATAAATCTACAAGTATTAGAAAAAGCAACAACTACTTCAACATCTTTGTCGGGTATCAACTCGTAGATCCACTTAGAGCTGATTGTGACCGTGTGCGGCACTCCGGTGCACAGGAAAGCGAAGACAGACAAGACTGCTCTCGTCCTGATGTCACCCCTCCCCGCGCCCTCCGCGCGCTGCCTCCACAGCGACCACACCACACACACATACATTATAACGTTGCCTATAGCCAACACGCACATTTGATACCACGCTATATACTCGAACACCACTGACACACGGAACAACGACGCCAACACCAAGGGCTGCAGCCATCCAATAATATTAGCTTTAAGGTAAACCCGCTCAACCTTTTCTAGACTCGTAAAAACTTTCACGAACTCGACGTAGAACATTAATAACGTCACCATCAGCCATTGTAGGAAGGACAGATGAAAGAAGCCGACCACTATGATTCTTAAATCATACATTTTAAAGTTTGATGTCGCTAAATAAGTTATATTGCTGACTGCATAGGTCAATAATGAGTTGAGGAAGACGTAGTGTCGGAACGTCCGCCACTTGGACAGGGCGCACCAGCTCACGAGGCCGAACAGGACGCTCGCGACCGTGACGGTTAGCCCGATTGTCAGCAACACTTCAATTGCAACAAAGATGGACATTACTACACGAATGTTTCTGACGAACTGAGGGCCTACCGCGAACCACGTTCGACGTGTTGCCTCTCTGTCGCACTTGTAAATTCGTACGTAAGTGTGACAGGGAGGCAACACGTCGAACGTGGTTCGCGGTAGGCCCTCTGAAGTCTTATCGGATTACGTTTCCTCTCATGTGACGTAACAGTCAAAGTATTAGAGAGGATAAAATTATATTTGAATATTTCCTTAATTTATAAATGTACCGAAATAAAGTATTAAAAATGTATCGAACGAAATGCAATACTTTTCCTTTAAGAATATGGTTTAAATTGTTGTGTAGACGATTTATAAATATTCGCCGCCTGAATGAGGATAAATATTATATTTTTGTACTTCCGGGCATCCCAAACTATAAAGGAACGGTACCTAACAATTAAAAACGTCACGGTGACAAAAATTACACTTCAATTAAGGTGACGGTAGAGGTGGGTAAATTTTCAGATTCTGTCAATTTACCCCATTTCACACACAAGCGCACTTCACGCACACCACCTCACTTTACTGGGACAGGTCACTGACCCATCAAGTTTTTTTTAAGATAGCGTTTTGAGTTTAGTGGCCTCCTTTTAGGAAAAGCGTTCCATTGAAAGAAGAAAGAGAAACAATACATTTAATCTTGCTTTCCTTGTCTGTTCATGTCACACGTGACGTATTTAAATTCTAATAATTCATTTGGTTGTTGACAATTTTCTACATTATGGCTTTGTCGAGATACGCGTTTTCTAAAGTTAAACCGAATAAAACCAGATGTCATTAAGTCAGATGTAAAATTTTATTTACTACTCTATACGACTTTTCATAAGGCTCAAAATCAATTAAATGAGAATTTAAATAAATAAAGTTCCGGCAGGGTGCAAAATTTAATTAAGGCGGACAAAATAAAATTTGAAAATATATGGAAACAGTGTTGGCTAATGTACCCCTAATATCTTTACCGATTTACTTTTATGTGGTATATTCGCCTTTTGTTTCACTATTAAATTAATACAATTAAAATAAAAAATATTATACCGGTATTCCACCGGTATTATTTCAGTGCTGAAGCGATTATCTTCGATCGTAGCCTTGATAATGTAGGTGTTGATAGTTACTTACGGCGGTAGGAGCGGCAATGAACCCCGTGCAGAGTAGAACGTGAGGTGCGTTGGGATAAGTGCATATATCTACTTATAATTCTTTGGCTGGTTGGTAACCCTCTATATTTTATTTTTTGTTTTACTGTTATTAGGTTAAGGGAGTTTTAGGGAGTGAAAAAAAAAATGATTTTCGTTTTATGCGCTCGCGTGATTGCCGATGGATTATAATTAGACAAAAGAACTTGTTTTCCACGCATCGAATGTAGATCCCTATGACACTTCCTCCAAGTCTTCTCCAATAATGTTTATACCGTATTTTAATTACCTACCTTAAATGTCTTTTTTTTGTGCTATACATACTTCAAAAAAATCGCTGGAGGCCTAGCGGTAAGAGCGTGCGAATTGCAATTCCGGCTCGTACCAATGAGTTTTTCGGAACTTACTGTACGAAATATCATTTGATATTTACCAGTCGCTTTTCGGTGAAGGAAAACATCGTGAGAAAACCGGACTAATCCCAATAAGAGCCTAGTTTACCCCCTATGGGTTGGAAGGTCAGATGGCAGTCGCTTTCATAAAAATTAGTGCCCACGCCAATTTATGGGATTAATTACCAAGCGGACCCCAGGCTCCCATGAGCCGTGTCAAAATGCCGGGACAACGCGAGGAAGATGATGATGATGTGACACATACTTCCAAAAAAATCTACAAATATTTTACGTGACAACTGCTTATAAGTAAATATTATGTAGGTACACTTATAAAGTATAAAGTAGAAAATATCTTATAGGTACATAATATAAAAACCGATCATGTACGAGTAGGATTCACTATGGGTTCCACAGTTACACATTTTTATTTCATATTTTTTGTTTAAGACCAACTCACCTATTATAGGACATAGGTCTTCCATTAATCTTTTGGCGTTGAACTATTTTTTAACCGACTTCCAAATCTAAAAGGAGGAGGTTATCAATTCGGTTGTTTTTTTTTATATTTTTTTTTTTTTTTTTTTTTAATTTTTTTTTTATGTTTGTTACTCCATATCTCCGTCATTACTGGACCGATTTTGAAAATTTTTTTTTGATTGTATGTATATGCATACAGATTGGTCCCGTTTTTGTCAAAACCCGGTTCTGATGATGGGATCCATGAGGAATCGAGGGAACTCCTCAAATTTTAAAGGCATATGTATAGAATTTTATATATTTTCATCAGAAAATCAAGCATTTACATTAAAAACTGTGGGATTTGATGAAGTGGAACTGCTGATGATGATCAGAACAGAACTCTTCAACGACGCATAGTACCTACACGTTTAGTGATTTTGAATTTCGATTTTGACTTGGACTGGGCCCCGGACTTCGGACTCGGACCCGTACTCGGACTCGGAGCCGGACTCGGATCCGGACCCGGACCCGGATCTTGATCCGGAAAACCACTATGATACTTAAACTAAAAAAACACTATGATTACCATAAAATGTATAGGTACATATTACCAAATAAAGTATAAGCGCCGTTAAGTGGGTTAGGCTAGTAGTTAGAGAAGTCGGTTTTTTTCTATTAAAGATTATTGTATATGTATTTATGTGATACAATTCTGAGTTAGGTTATGGTACATTTTTGCTCACCTACTTATAATTATGTATTATATCTGATATGTCACATGATACCAAAAATCGCCGCAAAGTTAAAAGTTCATTTATTTACGTTACTCATCTTCGGATCACCGACTTACTACTTCCTTACTTGACATATGTGTACTAAATTTCAATTGAACTAGTCCAGTAGTTACGGTGAAAATTGGCTTTAACAAAATGGCAGACACACGAGTGATCTTATAAGGGAGATTATTTTCCTTGAGTGAATGGTATGCATTTACCCCAATGCACCTCACGTTCCACGCGGCGCGGCGTAATCTGGCCCCTATTTCACCACGGTGACAGGTACGACAAAAACATCACTGTTATTGACGCCATAGGCATCCATGGACTACAGTTACCGCTAACTCTGATTTAAACTTTCACGATTTTTACACATTATTAAATTGTACAACGGAACCGCAAAACGTTCAAGCGGATAAACAAGACCAAGTGCGGGTAGTTCGAAAAACTCGCGCGGTTAGAAGATGCTGATGTCAACTTAAGCCAGTCTTCTCCGAGACCACGGGGACAACGCCGTCCTCGAAACGTCGGAGGTAAATCTTAAAACTTAGATACGCGATTAAGTCCCGTTGTACAATTTAATAATACAGTTACCGCTTACCATCGGGCGGGCCGTATTCGTGTTTGCCACCGTCATTGTACCTATTATTAAAAAAAAAACTTTATTATATCGGATAAAACAGACATTTCTCTCGCGAAAAAATCTTGTGACAATTGTCACAAGATTTTTCAAAGAATTTTCGGTAAGTCTTGACAGGAAATGAGTTCTGTGTCGCAATTTCGATACAGTTGCCGTGTTTCTTGTGACAATTGTCATTAGCTTCGCAAAATAAGAATTTTTTAGTGGCAATATAATGGAGTTTATTTATTTATTTATTAAAATGTTGGTGGCAAACAAGCACATCGCCCGTCCGATGGTAAGCGGTTACCGTAGCCTATGGAGGCCTGTGACGTCAGCAACAGTGATGTCGACAACTGTCGCACCTGTCACCGTGGTCGTGGTGAAATAGGGGCCAGTAAGTACCTAATAATCGCAGTGGTCTTAAGTGTCACAGACCCTACTGGCGCTTAAGTCCTTTATGACAATTTCTGCCTATTTTAAATTGTTCAAAAAAAAAAAGAATAATTATATCGGACAGTTGAGAAATGTGATATGCAAAGGAGAAGAATTCGGACATACGAAAGCATTTTTGCCCAAGTTGAAACGGAGACCTTCGCCAACGCTCGGTCAATGATGGTTTAGGTACAGCTAGCTGCAGAGAAAAGGTACCACCCCTGCATACAATTATCTATCTGGTCGTACCTTTTCTCTGCAGCTGACTGTACACCTATAAAAATGGTTGTCCCTGCTGTAATTTTATACCGGTACCGTACTTTGTATTTCAACCGGTATAGTTTTACCTTCAAAACGAACCGGTATTGATAAATAATAACGGTACCATACCGCTTATACCGTAAAGAAAGCATGATGCAGTCTCTGCTTTGCACAATTATTGTGTGGACAAAATTCTTATAATCACCGAAACATACATACCTACGCACATAATGTCATTGAAATAAAACATTGTTATTTTATAGTAAATTTATATAATACTCGATATATACACATAACAATAACCAGACCGCAGCGGTATTAGCCTGTAAGCTTCATCTCTTGTCTCCAAATCCGCAAAAACTAGTTAGTACTAAATGCTGGTCTTGCTGTTATTTTATTCTTGAAGATTATGGCTTGTTTCTTGATTATTGAGAACAGCACGTAATCGCACACATATAGACGGAACGAACGGCAACAAAGTAGGTGTAGACACTAAGACTTTCAGGTATTAAACGAATTACGCTTCGTATTAATAGGTAAGTAATATTTAAATGAATATATAATATTCTCTAACGTAAATACAAGATTACAATTGACATCAAATGTCATTGACGTACAGAAGTCATATACTTTTTTTTAATGACGCAAAATTGATACCAGCATAATGAAAATCAATCCCAATCAGTAAAACGAGTCTTTAAACTTTTTTCATTTTAAGCGGGTTTTGAAGGAACAAGTTACTTAAATTCAATTGTAATCGTATTGTTTTAGGATAGTTTACTGCTGTTTTCGATCGTTACGACCTGTAAATAACAACAAATCAAATTTTAAATAAATTTATTTACCCTATTTTTTGAAATACAATTTATCTACTGGTATACATTTTCGTATGCGTATATGATGAAATGTCTAAATAATGTCAAAAACGAGCTACGACGATGTACACGTCTTCTTCGATCCAAGGCCAGCGGCCATCTGACTCGAAGAAGAATTTTGAGTGATGTCGTCAATGTATGGAAATTGTACGAAAGTTTACATTTGGGATTGAATTTCTGTGTTGTATTTGTGAGTAAAAATATAAGTAGATAATAATTTGCTAGTTTAGTTATTTAGCTTTCAAAATCACACAACAACTCAATTACTGTTAAAGGCAAAACTGTAATGCGTGTTGCTCAAACGGAACTCCATATTTTGATTTTTGGATACTTTTAGTGTCGATTTGTAGAGAATTACAGCAAATAAAAAATATTATGCCGTAAAGAGCCGGTACACGGCTTCTTCGTGAACAAATTTACGTATAATTTAATGCAGTTATTAAACATTTCTTGAACAAATTGATTGCACAAAGTGAGCTCTAAATCGAAAACGTCATATACCGTCCCCTTAAATATAGGATTCGTATAGGAGGTGCAAGCACCGTACCTACTGCTCGCTCTTAGAGTTGGTAAACGCGCATAGCCTTCCAAAGATATCATATAAGTATCACCGCCCACAATCTCTCTGCTTTGCCTTAAGGTTGACTGGTAGAGAATGCTTTTGGCATTAAGTTCGCCTTTTGAATGATAAGTTTTTCTTTTGTGCAATAAATATTAAATAAATAAATGAATATTTATTCAATAAAATAAATAAAAAATCTTTATTGTTCAACAACATACATAGGTATTGCAGTTGGAGACTGCTTTAGTTTTCACTGTGTTGCAGTCCCCAGTGGTTGCTCGTATACATGATTAGATATGAGTTGTAATGAACAATTAGACTTAATTTAGAACTTAAAATAGTATTTTATGCAACCGTTGTTTAAGAGAGGTAAAAAAAGGCGTGTGGCGTGAGTAACAATTTGAGGCGAAGCCGAAAATTGTTAATAAAGACGCCATGAGTATTTTTTGACACAGTTAACCACTGACAATCCAACCTCTAGACTGAGCTTAGGCCAATTCTTTCATAAAACCGATGCTGCCAAAAATACGGCGGTGCGGGGGGACGAGGTGAGCGAATCCCGTGCCGTGATTGGTCCGTTCAAAGACACGGACCAATCACGGCACGGGATTGACTCGAAGATGGAGTAACGCTACCGTATGTGTGGCAGAGGGGGTAGCGCGACTATGCTATGTCTAGAGGTTGGATTGTCTGTGCAGTTAACCAACGTTGCATACAATACTTTTTCTACGACCAAGCACTTACTTTGAAATAAAATTGTAAATTTAACAAATATTTTTCATTCAAGAAGTAGCAAAGAATGGAGGGTACGGGCGGGAAAAGAATTAATGAAATAAAAAAAACATGTCTATGGGTCACTTATTAGTCAGAAATGACATTTAAATAAAGGTTGGCAACAATGTATTACTTACGATATTTTTTAAGTGGTCATTACACGAAGTATCGAAAAAGTGCCAAAAAGATACTGCGTGTATGCACAAATGCTTTTTTGGGGAATAAACTAAAGACTTGTCTTGACAACTATAAGGTAGGGTTTTAAAGATATGTGTACGACCCTTTAAATGACAAATAAAAGGACGGGAGTAGAAAATAGTTATTTGTTTTACAAGGGGGCAAAGTTGTTGTTTAACCGCTCGTGCTAATATTGATACCCGAGCAAGTCAAAGATTCCAAAATTAAACCACGAGCGTAGCGAGTGGTTGGAAAAATGGAATCTTGAGCGTTGCCCCCGAGTGAAACACAAAAATTTTCACCACACCTGCTGCTGCTGCAGAAAGCATGTACACTGTAAAAGTATCTGATATTTTAATTAGTATAGGTAATATAATAGTTATACCGTAATCAGCTGCTGGGCACGCCGAGCCCCGTGCTGCTGTACTGCCTGCCTGCCGCGGGCGGCCCGGGCCCGGGCGGCACGCCGGCGCTGCACGCGGCCGCCGAGCTCATGCCGGCCCCGGCGCGCCGGTACAACGCGCTCTTCTTCAAGCATCTCGTGGTCGCGCTGCGCCCGCTCGCCATCCGACTAGAAGAGAGGTTACTTACGTATTATGTTTTTTTTTTTTTATTCCATTTCAATCCTGCAAGCTGTTTATCTTTGACATTTAGCTGGAGATTAAGTATTTTTAATAGTCGTGCGTGGTGCGATATCCTTTGATACGCCCATCAATTTCGTAAAATCTTATATTTATTTTATAAGATCTTGGGGTGCTCAAAGATCTTGGGGTGCTCACGTGGGGTGCTTACGTATTATGTGATTGTAAACAGTTGAATCATCATTTTCCAAGCATTTCTTTAAATGTGTCGATCCTAACAGAAAAAAAAACTGTACAATGTAAACACTATGGTGGTCATGGATTCTAAAGTAGACTAATAAATATAAGGAGCACGGACTTTGATGAATTATATATGAGAAGTAACGAGGCACGGTAGTGACAAGGTTTGAAAAAGGAAACATTAACTTTACGTGTTTCATTGGACTCCTAATATGATATTTGTTGCAGACTGATCCTGAAGCTATGGTGGTGGGCGGCGCCGCCAGACGACGAGGCTCGCGAGCAGATAGACGAGGCCGACTATGAGACCCGGCGCATGCTCGGCGAGGTGACCGCGCTGCACGCCAGGCGGTACTACTGCGCGCTCATCAAGATCATACCGAGCCAGGTATGTGCCGGCCCATACATTAATATCTTATAACTAGTGTTCGGTGCAAAGCACCACACCTACCTGGGCCTTGTCATTGACAAACACCTAAACTGGAAGCCTCACATTGAACATGTGTGTGACAAGCTACGGTCACTGCGTTCCCAAATGAACATACTTAAATATAAACTCCCTTATAATATATTACGATTACTATACCTGTCTCTGGCAGACACGGTCATAAGTTATGGGCTAAGTAGCTACGGACGAACATATAAAACATACATAGATAACATTTATAAACTACAGCTTAGTATACTTAAAACTATTTTACCAACATGCCTAAATAGATTTGATAACGAATGTGATATTTTTAAACACTGTAATGTCTATCTTTGACAAAATCAACATGTCAATAGTTCTCGAGGAATATGATAAAATAAAACTATTAGAAAAAAAACATAGACATAAAAAATTACGTAGCACAGTTGTTCAACCTAGATATATTCTACCAAAGTACGTAAACGTGTATGGCAGGAGGACGTGGGAATATATGCTACCTAGCATACTAAATAATATACCTGAAGAAATATATAAAAATAGCCTCGAAAATAAAAATAAATGTAAAAACGCGTTCAAGAAATATTACATAACGGATGGGAATGTGTGATGACAGGTGTTACCTGATAACTGTTTACCTACCTTATTTGTTCCTTTTGTGTCTAGTATATAAGTACTTACCATATAAACACTCAACATGCAGTTTGAGCGTAGTGATGCATTTGCACCACGCATAAACTTTCATAAGTTTCTGTGGCGCATCTTAGTTCTAAGTTCTTTGTATTATGTTTTTGTGATGTGTAAATAAAAAAAAAAAAAAAAAAAAAACACGTTTTAAGCCTCGTGCGGCGCGTGCGCGCCCTGTCAGCAAAAGACGCGTTAACCAATAATTTGCATTAACCTAAGTTCAGTGTACTTTTCGGAACCATCGCGGCCGGGTGCATTCGATAACTATAACATTTCATAACATAACTTTTAACAATCATATAACTATTAACATTTTAACATTAATAAACATTTTCTCTACTTTCTCTCGACTTTTAACATTCACCGCGAACCCGCACCCGCACAACTAGCATACATAATATCATTAAACTCGCGTCCTTTCTCATAGTCGTAGCCCGGAATTTTCGCGGCAAAACAAAAGACTGTCGCACTCTTGCTAGAGTTAGAAGCATTTTTTTGTCGATATCGATGGTTGTGTAGGTGTGTTGTCTAATAAAAGAAAAAACGGTACACCGAATAAAAAAAGCACTAAATAGGAAAATTTACGTGTGTAAGTACCTACACAACTATCGATATCGACAAACAATGTTTCTAACTCACGCAATATTGTGACAGTCTTTTGTTTTGCCGCGAAAATTCCGGGCTCTGCTCATAATATGAATTCCCACAGATCCGCCTGTCAATGACGACGGCGAGCAAGTTGGAGCGCGAGCTCGGCGCACTCAAGCGGCGGCTCGGGCTCACGATGATCAAGTTCGAGGACGCGTGCGTGGAGCTCGAGCCGTTTGCGCGCGCGCACGTCTTCGAGCCGGCGCCCTATCTAGCGCGGCAGATGCTCAAACACTTTAAAGATGTGAGTATCGTCATGCGACACATGTCAGTAACACGTTACACATGCACTTGTCACTCACTGGAAACTCACATGGAGGATTTCCATCCTCCAACAGTCCGCTGCAACAGTTTAAATACACATTTACATCTGTTTCATCATTATCTTCCTCGCGTTGTCCCGGCATTTTGCCACGGCTCATGGGAGCCTGGGGTCCGCTTGGCAACTAATCCCAGTAATTGGCGTGGGCACTAGTTTTTACGAAAGCGACTGCCATCTGACCTTCCAACCCAGAGGGTAAACTAGGCCCGTATTGGGATAAGTCCGGTTTCCTCACGATGATTTCCTTCACCGAAAAGCGACTGGTAAATATCAAATGATAATTCGTACATAAGTTCCGAAAAACTCATTGGTACGAGCCGGGGTTCGAACCCGCGACCTCCGGATTGCAAGTCGCAAGCTCTTACCGCTAGGCCACCAGCGTTTTTTCACATTTACGTCTGTTTAACCCCCGAAATATTAAAATTTGATACTGATATCATCTGGTGGTTAAGTGACCAATTGAGCATACGGTCAAAGATGCTACCGCCACTGTATAACATCACAAAACAATACCTTGCCTTCATCCTTATACTCCAGGAACTAAAATGGCAAGCAGCAAAGATCCTCGGCTCCGTGGATTTCCTGGGCAACCCGCTGGGCTTCGTGGCTGACGTGTCGGAGGGTGTGTCCGGGCTTATATACGAGGGCAACGTTGGAGCCCTCTTGAAGAATGTGACACATGGGATTTCTAACTCGGCTGCGAAAGTCACTGGTGAGCCTTCTTCTTTAAAGACAGCTGCCCCTTTTCTTTTTCACTCAAATATTCAATTTATCACCGCCTAAAAGTTTGTAAAGACTAGTTGTCCGTAACGCTTAATTTCTAAAAACTGGTGTACACATAACATTTCGTGGAGATCCCTTTTTATACTTGAGGCTTGCTTATACATATCAGTGTGAGAAGCGGCTACATAAACGTCAAATTTCTATTGTTTATGGCACAGACAAGACATCCTCCAGACTGAGCATAGTAGCGCTACCCCCTCTGCCACAAATATACGGTAATTTGACTCCATTTTCGAGTCAAAGTGTCTTTGTGTGACGTCCGTGTCTTTGAACGGACCAATCACGGCACGGGACTCGCTCACCTCGCCCGCGCCCCAGTATTTTTGGCAGCATCGGTTTCATGAAATAATTGCTCTAAACTCCGTCTAGAGGATTCCTAGTCTATTGTTTATGGGCTGCTACCTTTTGTCGCTGTCAAATCAGACATATGCTTAGATGGATTCTCCAGTATTGTTGACGAGTTTGTTTGACAGAATCCTTGGGCGACGGCCTAGAGCGAGTAGTAGGCGACGAGGCGCACGAGGAGACGCGCCGCCGCATCCGCAGCTCCGCGGGCGGCGCGCATCTCGCCGCCGGCCTGCGCGGGCTAGGGCTCGGGATACTCGGTAATTAACGTATTTATTAAGAGCCAACAGGAGTGGTCATTTCTCCATACAAACGTACTCGACTGTTTCCTCCGTGGGTTTTAAAGCTAGAGCAATGATTTTTTCAACACAGATTAATATTGTCAATATCTGTGTCGGACCGTTTTGCTTTTTTTAATATTTTTGTTTTTTAAGGCGCTAGAGCCCTTCAAAAATGGCCAAAATGGCCTAGTTGACTATGCCGCAATGAGAGGCGTGCTATTCAAAACTGACATCAATTAGTCAAAAAAGCAAAACGGTCCGACACAGATAATGTCATAATCATTTAGATTTCCAAATTTGGTTACGATTGGTTAAGTTTTGGAGGAGGAAACAGTCGAGTACGAAACCTCTATTTTTGATATTTTTACGCAGGATTTTTCGCCTTGTCCTTATCGCACTAGTTTTAGGAGCCGCTTCCGTTAGGGAGACGGGTATATTTACCTAAAATATTTAAATCTTAGCTCCTGTTGGCTCTTAAATGTTACTTAAAGCTGTGTGAAATAGACTACTGAAAGGTTGTCTGGAAGAGATCGCTTCTTAGCGATAAGACCGCCTGTTGTTACCTAGCTTTTAATCTGAATTTAATTTCTGTGTATTTTTAATTGTATGGTGCACAATAAAGAATATTTATTATTATTATAGACTAGGTCACGGCCCTGAACTTGACAATTTAATCGGTTTTAGAAATTTTGTATCACGCTATTGACGTGCCATTTCCTTCCCCTTCTATTGGTTACATTTGTAAAAATGTCAGCTCAAGGTTTCGGTTCATAGCAGTATATTATACTATTAGTATTATACAGTATTAGGCGACTGGTCTGGCCTAGTGGGTAGTGACCCTGCCTGTGAAGCCGCGGTCCTGGGTTCGAATCCCAGTAAGGGCATTTATTTGTGTGATGAGCACAGATATTGGTTCCTGTGTCTTGGTTGTTTTCTATGTATTTATCAATGTAACACATTTTATTTTTTTAATAAATATAACGACTTACATTGCAAGGTGTATTTATGTATTTGTATAGTATTATATATATCGTTGTCTGAGTACCCACAACACAAGCCAAGCCTTCTTGAGCTTACAGTGGGACTTAGTCAGTCTGAGTAAGAATGTCCTATAATATTTAATAATAATAATTCAGCCTTTATACGTCCCACTGCTGGGCACAGGCCTCCTCTTATGCGCGAGAGGGCTTGGGCTATAGTCCCCACGCTAGCCCAATGCGAATTGGGGACTTCACATACACCTTTGAATTTTTTCGCAGATGTATGCAGGTTTCCTCACGATGTTTTCCTTCACCGAAAAGCTAGTGGTAAATATCAAATGATATTTCGTACATAAGTTCCGAAAAACTCATTGGTACGAGCCAGGATTTGAACCCGCGACCTCCGGATTGAAAGTCGGGCGTCATATCCACTTGGCCACCACCGCATTATACCTATAATATTTATTTATTTATTTATATGTATACGAAGGTGGAGAAAAGCATCTATATATTCTTATTTAACCCACAGGTGGCATGACATCTCTGGTGAAGCACAGCTACGAAGGCGCCGCCGCGGAGGGGCTGCCGGGGCTGCTGGCCGGCGTGGGCAAGGGGCTCGTGGGCACCGTCACCAAGCCCGTCATCGGCGTGCTGGACCTCGCCGCCGAGACCGCCTCCGCGCTCAGGGACTCCGCGCGCCGCGCCGACAAGTGGGTCAGTGCCGTCAGATTATCTTTATCGTTCAATTTTATTGTTAAGCGTTTTATCATCTCCAAGTGACATGTCTAAACTTCCCAAGGATGTTGAAAAAAGAATATCCTGGTCACGGCACCAAATTGTAACTGATCTACAATTATACTTCATTTTTTAGCCTTAGAAATAGGGTAAACAATCTTGACGTGTATTTTTTAGGTTCCGTACCTCAAAAGGAAAAAAACGGAACCCTTATAGGATCACTCGTGCGTCTGTCTGTCCGTCCGTCCCTCCGTCTGTCACGGCCTATTTGCTCCGGAACTACTGGACCGATTAAGTTGTGATTTGGCACACATATGTAAGTTTGTGACCCAAAGACGGACATGTAACGTAAACATATGAATTTAAAATATGGAGGCCACTTTTGGGGGGTAAATGAGAGAAAAAATAAAGTTTTTCAAACTATATCGTGATACATATCAAATGAAAGAACTCATTGAATCTCAAATATATTTATTATATAATTTTAAGATAAACAGTTTTGTAGTTCCCCCCCTTTATCTCTGAAAATACTGGGTTTAAAATTTTGAAAAAAATACACAAAATAGTTTTTTACCTATAGATGACAGGAAAACCTATTAGAAATGTGCAGTCAAGCGTGAGTCGGACTTATTTATTATAAAACGCTTTTGAAAGGTTATATAACTACACTCAAATGTTCAGGTGCCAGGCCGAGCTCGCGAGCCGCGCTGCGCGGCCGGCCCGGGCGGGCTGCTCCCTCGCTACGACGCGTCACAAGCGGCCGGCGCGGCGCTCCTGCACCGGCTGACGACAGACCCGGCCGAGGGCTTCCTCGCTTATCGTGTCGTCCGCGACACGCCCCATGACATACGAGCGTTACTGTCGACCACGCATCTACGGATATTCACGTGCAAACACGCGCAGCCGCAGATCGTCATGGAGACGCACCTCAGGTAGGTTTAGAATCATGTCAACGGATCATACGATTGCGCTCACTTTTTACATTTATTTGTATAATCCAGAGACAAGACATCCTCCAGACTGAGCATAGTAGCGCTACCCCCTCCGCCACAAATATACGGTAGTTTTACTCCATTTTCGAGTCAAAGTGTCTTTATGTGACGTCCGTGTCTTTGAACGGACCAATCACGGCGCGGGACTCTCTCACCTCGTCCCGCGCACCCCAGTATTTTTGGCAGCATCGGTTTCATGAAATAATTGCTCTAAACCTCGTCTAGAGGATTCCTAGTCTATGGTATAATCTCACGTTCAATAGAAATGCTTGTGTTCTGTAGGCTCGGCTAGAGCGTTGTGACTGTATCTCGCGGGCGATTTCTTTTTCTAATTGTATTTAGCGCTCGCGAGGTACTGCCGCGGTGCTATCTTGCTAAGCCTCCTGCTTTTACAACGTATCGTATGCAGCATACGGCGTCAACCTGAGACCCTATATTAATTGAGCTGGCGCCTATTGAAGTCTGTAAACAAACCCGTTCTTGTCTCGCAGCAACCTGGTGTCCTGCGCGGCGGTAACCAGCGGCGGCGCGCACTTCGTGGAGCTGGGCGTGCGCGGCGGCGGCGAGGCGCTGCGCCGGCCGCGCGTGCAGTGCGACTCGGCCGCGCTGGCCGCGTGGCTGGCCCGGCACGCCGCCTACGCGCGCAGGCTGCACACCGAGGCCAAGCACACGCTGCCGCCGACCAGCCCCGACTGACCTACGAGAACGACACCTAAACCACATATTTTTGTACAGTTTTGAATAGAGATGCAACGGATACTTGTTTGGCCGGATACCGGATATCCGGCCTGGACACTGGCCGAATATCCGGTATCCGGCCGCCGGATATTCGGCCGGCGGAACTATACCTATATTTTGAGTTTTGCAGGTGCGCGTCGTGCAGGTTTCGACCTGTTTCGTAGTGAACGTTCGCGCGGACACATTTCTAGGATCGTAACGAGTTTTATCATGTCATTACGTAGTTAGTTCGTTTATACTTTATTTATAGTTACAAGTGCGCGCGCGTATTTTTATGTAAACAAATAAGTATATTGTGTGACATTGGTTACGTATTCATTTCTATCTACAGTGTCGTTAGCATTATGACCGTGACTGTTTTTTAGATTCCATTTTTTACCCCAAAATGTGTTAATTTTACTATCCGGTATCCGGCCGGATACTAAAATAACGGCCGGATAGGCCGGATACCGGATAGTAACCGGATATCCGATGCATCTCTAGTTTTGAATGATTCACGGTTTCACTAGACTAAAGTCTACCGAATAAAAAAATAGACTTTAGACGTTTACATATATTAAGAACGGGTCACTCGCGTATATCGACCGCTAAATGACTAAATATCACGGAACAATAATATATGTCACCCTACGGCGGCACATGCGCCTCTTATTCGACTCGATTTAAACTTGACAAAATATGACTGAAGAGAGAGTAGAAGTACAAACACGATACACGACTGACACAATATTTCGAATAATAACACTAATACAAACTAAACAAAGTAACAACATTACTAATAAATAATATACCATGGTTAATATTCCATTACGTTACGTAGTAAACTCAGAATAATAAGCTGTTTTTAAAAATATACTCGAGACCTAAAATATAACTATCAATAACTGTCCAATTTTGCAATGTCACATATAATCGACTTGTTGAGCTTAAGTATACAATTTCTGAATAAATAAATAAAACAATCAATTTACCTATATAAATATGTATTGAGACGAACAGGTCAATTCGAGCATACTCTGACGTCATTCAGGTATCATTCTGATATCAGTGTACGTTTGAATTGGCCTCGAAACGTCAGTATTGACGCTACTGCCATCACAACTCACAGCTGTACAACGAGACATCACAGACCTATATTAGATTATAATTATAACCTAGGTTAAAGCCAACTGGTATGGATCCCAGGGCACGAGGGATTCATAGGCAATGAAAATGCAGATGAACTTGCCAGAACCGGATCTGAAAGTAACTTTATAGGTCCGGAACCATTCGTGGGGCTCTCACAGGGAACCATCACAACGGCTATTAAAGACCATGCCAAGACCAAACATCAGGAAGAATGGAACAGTCTGACGGGTCTAAAGCATGCAAAGCTCTTCATGCAAGGAGTAGACTCCGGCTGGAGCAAAAAGCTTTGGAAACTTAGCAAAAGACAACTCCAAATCATAACGGGGGTGTTCACTGGCCATTACGGGGTCAAGGGAATTCTGACCAAGATGGGACATTCTGACAACACCGATTGTCGTATGTGTGGCGAAGAGGAAGAGACAGTGAAACACTTAATGTGTGAATGTCACGCCCTAGCCAGACAAAGAATGAAGGACTTTGGAGCAGGATATCTGGAACCAAAGGACTTTAAAACGCTACCCATGAGCTCCATCATCCGACACATGGATATGGTGGGAAAAGCTCTTGAGTAGCTGACGGATCTTCTCCAGGGGGTAATTGCACAAAAGATCCCTATGGGTCGAAGTGTATCCGTAAGGGCCCCCGAAAATAATAAGATAAGATAAGATAGGTTAAAGCCAATCTTAATTGTAGATAGCAATAAAGACTAAAACCCCTTGGTGTGCGCAACTCACGTATGCGAATTAACCGTATCATAACGTATGCCGCTGTGGAAACGTCCTTCAATATCGCCTGAGCCGTATGCCGCAGTGGGATTCGCGAAGTTTCAACGCTTTCAACCATAAAACCCAGTCCCAGTGTATAGTCATGTAATACAAGAAATGTATTTGGATATAGGGTATGTACTTTGCATGGTTTCAAATTAGAGTGGACCTAGACCTAGTGCCTACCTTTGTAAGTTGTTAATATATAACGTTTGTAAAAATTCTCGATTACATATAGTTTAGTCTCTATCGAGAACTAGATTGTAGACCTTTGTATTATATTTGTATTTACTGATATATCGATATGATAGGATAGCTGAATTTTGAATAATTTCGTGAAATGTAATAGGGTAAGCTACTCGATGATCGGTCCTTTGAAGTACACACAAGTTCATTATGCCCCATTTTTATGGGAAACTCACTACTGCTTCCTATCATTGGAGGGCCAGCATTAGTAAGCTTTACCCTATAAGTTTTATTTTTCCATTTCGTATCGAAATGCATTTGTAACACTTTGTTTAGAAGGTAAAAAAGTTAAAAAAACTGTTTTTTACTAGGCAATTAGTTACTGGCTTTCTTCTCGACTCTATGTGCCTCTACACTCTACAGTGTAAGATGATAAAAAATATAGCTATGGAGCTATGCTTTCTGTGGAATGGACAAAATAAGTATGTCAATTTTAGTTAGCTCACAATTTAATTACTAATAGTGACACTTTTAAGTGACCACCGGTGAACCTTAATGTCTGTGCAATACGGTTCACGAATTGTCATTTATATAACAGTGTGGACAATGCCCATTTACGTAAAGCTTTGAAATATTAAAAAGTACTAAAATAGCTTCATAGCTTTTAATAATATTTCTCTGTATTTATTTTCCAATTACAGTAATAACTTTGTACGTATAGTTTTTTATTTTAGCGATACTTGTTATGGTTGTCTGAAATGGTAGAAAATTAGATTTGTAAAAATACTAGAGGTACATTGTGTTGTAATCTGTATCACGTAATATAGGTACATAGGTAGCACCAGTTGAGGTTACACATACGACAACAAGACTATTATGTAATGCCATTTTAAAATTGATCTTTTTCATATCGATATAAAGTACACAGCCAACTGCAAGATTCGCCAAAAAGTCGGTTTAAATAATGATCACTCTTTTGTTCATTTTTTAACTTTTTTGCAATGAGCATGTACCTTATTATGCCACAGTGTGTATTTAACCTTAACTTATCTGCCTTTAATTATCTAAATACATCATTATTCAGTTCCAAGCGCGTTGTTGTGTCTGTATGTTTTTCCTAGTCTTAGCGGCAGAGGGTATTTACTTTTTATATTGTTAATTTTAACGCTTGTTCGCACCGATGGAGCTGACATTTCTTATACATCTACTCGTATCGTATAATTATCTATGTCATTGTGAAGTATTACAATTTATAATCAGATCGCAAGAAATATTTATTGAGAACAAACAAAATTTAACATTGTTAATCCCCTAAGATCCCATTTATCTAGGTTTTACTTTACCCGGGTCACTGCCGTGCGGAAGCAAAGCATTCTCATAATCATACACATGCGGTTCGCGTTCATATTTACACGTATAGTTCAGCTCCTTTTGCGCGAATGAGCATGTTCAGAACTACAGTTCGAACACGAAAAAAGGGTGCTCGCGGGTTCGAACTGTAAACCTACCTCGTTGCCAAAGTTTGATTCAGGACGCTGGTTGTTTGCCTCGTACACGCTTATTTATTGAATGGTTGTAAGTTTATTTATTTATAAGCCGATAACAATAAACTCTATCCTTGAACAAGAAGTTTAATATTACCCCATACACTTGACCTTATCGCTGATAACACTGCGTACTTATGTAGATACTGTTATTAACTACACCATTATATACATAATAGTTATCTATCCAAATACATACCTACTCAAGAGCGTAATTAAACACTAAACTGGTGAAATAAAACTATTATAAAACGGATTATATCGCGTATATTAAATTTATTCTACATCCTGACATTTCGAACCCTTTAGGTACAGCGTTCGTGGTCGGGTGACTGAGGAAAAACTACACTGTGCAAATTTACCCACTTACAAAATAATGAACCATCATAAACTATAAATTTTAAGGCCAGTTATACATGCAAAATTGGTTCATAAGGCTAGTTCTACATTACAACTATTTTCAAGTAAAGATAAAAATACGCGATGAAGCTACGCCGGTTCTAACACTACACCTCTGACCCGAGAAGATTTAATTCCCTCCTAAATTGTAGGATGGTATCCCACTATGGGACCGGCAAGAAACTCGGCGGGACACATCTTTTCAAAACATTACATCTTATAATCAACATGCATTAAATTAAAATACATTTGAATTTATTTGAAATTGAAAACGAATAATACTATAGGTACTAAGAATGTCCAGCATCATCCAACACACAAGGTCTCACAGTCGATGTCTCGCTAAAAATTAAAATTTATAGTTTATGATGGTTCATTATTTTCTAAGTGGGTATAGATTTGCACAGTGTAGCTTTTCCTCAGTCACCCCAAGTCACCCGTTGATCACGAACGCTGTAAAGTGTAAATGTAAAGGGTTCGAAACGTCGGGATGTAGAATCAATTTAATATACGTGATATAAGTAATCCGTTTTAATAGTTTTATTTCATGAGTAACTATCGGGATAACCGAAGACTTAATTATTACTGTTAAATATATTTTTTTGTTTACTCTTGTAATATACCTACTTGTCGTTTTAAACTTAAAATTGGTAAAAAAACTATAGTTTTATGCCTTATGGGCAACGTTCTAAGAGAGTTCAGGGCCAGAAACCGCTACCAGCACATTTTAGTATGTTGTTGGACAAGGTATTGGGTCTCCAAAACTGCCGGGAGACAGCGGCGCCGGCCATCTACTTCAGCGGAATGACGTCATCAAAATTACTCCCACCTCGTTGTGTGACACCTGTAGGTGTCAGAGGAACGCATACGTAAGTGTAGATTAATATCAAATCATTACGCCCTTGGTATTTTTATTATAGTTATTGCACCGACATAAAATCGTGTGACATATTGTAAACCCTATTACAAAGGTATTAGGCCTATCAACAATCATTTGAGTATTGCAGTAACAGATAACAGAGATCTGCGCCCGCGCTCTGTCAGTCTGTCACAGACCTCTCGACCGACAACACGCGCAGACGCGTGAACAAATAATAAATATAACTGATAAAAAAGTCAGAGGTCTCCAAATCTACAGTTACTCGTCAACATCGGCTTAAAACGTACGTATTTTCATCTAAAGTATTTTTTCTTAGGGTCACTGACCTTAACCTACAAATTCGCCAATTACCTAGTTTAAAATGCAAGTAAGTTTAGTGGTTACGTTTTTCACTCTTGTGAATGGAGCGGCCTTAAACGGACGTGACGCAAGGTGAGTTAATAATATACCTATAATAATGTATATTGAATAATATTACTGCAGTGTTATTAAAATTGGTGTAGAGCGGTTTTAAAATGAGCAATTCTTGTTTATATATATATATACCTATATTTCGCGATCTCAGAAAGGGCTCTAACGATTTCGATGAAATTTACTATATGGGGGTTTTCGGGGGAAAAAATCGAAAACGCGCATTTTACAAATACAAATGCATTTATTTCATTATTTCTTACAGCTGTTCTTAGTTATAGTATATTTTTGAGTTTTTAGATATATGATTTCCGAGCAAAGCTCGGTCTCCCAGATATTATAGGTTAAGGGCGCGTGTACACGGTGCCGCCTCCGCGCCGCTGTGTAGAACTGTACACGCGCCCTTAATGTGTCGTTTTCCAGGAAACACAATAGGTACCTACAAAAAAACTTTTCAATTTGATTGCCTAGTTCTTATAAAATATATTCAAAGTAAACAAAAAACCGGTCAAGTGCGAGTCAGACTCGAGCACGAAGGATTTCGTACCATTAAGTAAAAAACAGCAAAAAAAAAACACATTTGTTGTATGGGAGCCCCACTTATATATTTATTTTATTTTGTTTTTTTAGTATTTGTTGTTATAGCGGCAACAGAAATACATCATCTGTGAAAATTTCAACTGTCTTGTTATCACGGTTCATGAGTTACGGCCTGGTAACTAACAGACGGACTGACAGACGGACAGCAGAGGCCTAATAATAGGGTCCCGTTTTTATCCTTTGGGTACGGAACCCTAAAAATACGTGGTTAAGTCGTTCAGCGTCCCAATGTTAAGATTTCCTCGTTGGCCAAATGATCGAGGCACGTGTTTTTTGTTTACATTATTTTATGATCCACACACAATAGTTTACACGAAGTTTAGGAATTCGATGTACGAGGTTTGGTTTATAATCACTGTTTCATAAGACTGATGTTGCGCATACTACCTAGGCAATGTTGAGCTATTTTAGGGTCATTATTCTTGATAAATCGATCTCCAGCTGACAATTAAAAATGGCGTTGTGTTATTTCAGCATGGCGTCCGTAGACTACGCAAAAGTTCCTATTCTGGAGAAAGCTCTTCATAAGCCGCCTTTGGAGGAAATTGTCGACGGTAAGTTCATATAAAGAACAAAATAAGTAGGTAGAAAGGTATGTAATTAAATTATAGTATAATGGACATCAAGCGATAAATTATAATTGCATTGTGTAGGTATATTTCGTTTTAGAGACTGCTCTTAGTGATAGTAATCTCTCCAATAATTTATTTGCATGGCTGGAGTTAAAAAGCAGTGTAGGTATCATCATTATCATAATAGGTATATCATCATTAGTGTGTCGCGCTTTCGTCGTCACTACCTTACCTATCTATAATGCTGACTGTACCTCTTGTGTTTTTTTTTTCAGTACTGTCCCGAGCTCTCAAGTCCAACTTCGAGTCGGTGGCCGTGTCGGCGGAGGTCAGCCCTGACCTCACACAGGAGCCCTATGGCCTCACCTCGCCAGGTACCAAAGCTCATTGACACAAGTAAAAGTATGAGTGTATAATTTATGCAATTATGCATTAATAAACACAAAAATGCACCAGTATATTCCATGTGTAAGTAAAACTAAAAAGTTAACGTATTGACAGCATGCTTGAGTGTTTGTCAACTGTTGGGAGCCCGTAATTTCAACAGCCGGCTGGCTCTCTTCCATCTACGAACAGCCTTCCCGTCAGTTCCCTGAAGAGTCTTCACAGGAAAGGATAAAATACCTTAAATCAGCGGTTCTCAATCTTTTTTTTTGGCGGAACCCTTTTGGAAAGCGAAATACTTGATGGAACCCTACAATAAAACAATAGTTTTTAGAAGTGTATTTTTTTTATTAATAAGCATAATTCTAAATTCTTGCGGAAGGGGAGCAGTGCAGGGGAGGGGTGTCGCGGAACCCTAGGGTTCCGCCCAACACACTTAGAGTATGGCTGCCTTAAATGATTGGAATTGTACGACATTGGAGTTGTAAACGTCCATACTATGGGTACTAGCAAACATTAGGTCGGTCTTAACACAAGTATTTATTGTTGTGTCGCTAAGCTTAAATGGGACTGGGCTATGCCAAGAGACTTGTGGGCCAAGAAAACTACCGAGTGGACACCGAACATAGGTAGGTTGTGCGGCGTCACGGCAGAACTCGAAGGAGATCGCGGCACGATCGTGACGTCTTTCGGGAAGATTGGCCTAATATTGCCATAGAACGAGACGCGTGGAAGAAAGAGAGGGAGGCCTTTGCCCAGCAGTGGGACACAACAGGCTAATAAATAATAAAATAAATAATAAAAATGTACAGTCAGCACTAGAAGTTGCTAAGCGGGCGCGGTTTCAAAATAACCTTGACACGCTCTTATTCTCTTAACAATAAAGTCGCGCCAAGATCATTTGTAACACCTGGGCCACTTAGCAACTTCTGCTGCTGGCTGTAAGTTATTTAAAATAAAGTGTAAGAGAGTTGATAACAAACCCATGGAATAATGTTTATCGTATATGCTCCTTGTTTACTTTAATAATACTATTCTGAGATTATGATGACTTATGGTAGCCGAGTAGGTATGTAAATATTATTCTCTGATTATATAATTATCGTTGCGTAATAAATAAATATTATATACTCTCTCGTCAAGATGCACGTAACACACTGTGAGAAGAGCGACGTTTTTCTATTTATCTAATTGAAGGTAGACCCTCTTACGATAGCCGTACCGTAGGTACCTACCTAATATGTTTAAGTTGATATTTCCGACCAGATCTAAATCTAAAAGTACGAGTACATTTTCATCTTCACCACTTAGATGGCTGGTTTGAGTACGAATCTCGCCCAAGCCAGTAACTATTCCAGTTTTTTATTTATTTCCAAGCACTAACGGTTGCCAGTCCCCAAGTGCCATTCTCTGGAAAGTTTACCTATAACTCGCACAGCTAAACTGTGGAATGAACAGTCGCCCGCGGTATTTCCCTCATCTTAATGCCAGCAATGCACTTGTAACCCCTCTGGTTCTGGTCCATGAGCTATTTGTCTGTTCGTTTGCCTCCGTATCGTAAAAAAAGTCATTAGTTCTTTGCTCCCGATCATGTAACATATTTACCAGACAGGAGAGTTGCAAATAAACTTGCTAAGAGTTATATGGGCAATGTTCCAGGTCTATGCGGCAACGAGAAGCTGATAGAACTCGGCGGGCCCCCGTACCTCGTGCCTCTAGTGCAGCGCGACAAGATCTACGACCTCGCTGAACTGGCCACACAGCAGCGCCGCGACCCGGCCTTCCTGGCCGGTGCTGGTGCGGGGCCCTGGCCCTACATCGGGGTTAATTGTGAGGTGAGTATTCTAATGTTGAGGAGAAACGTGCATATACACAGAGAGACAAATAGACCAACAGCCGTAAAGCAACGAGACGCGAGTTGGTATGTTGTTGCGATGTTATAGAAAGATAAGTAGGCCTTCTTTTTTGATTACCTCGCGACAACCTTTATATCTTGTATAAAGTCAGTGCGGTTATTACTGACGTCGATGAGTGTTATTTGGTGGAGTTAACACTCTACCAAAATGTTCAGGGACAATATAAAAAACCAGACATTAATACCACGTGTCTAAAAGATGATTCTCTGTTCGTTATGGTAAAAGTTTTATCAGTCAGCAATGGTCGTAGTGTGCCAGTAAAAAAAAATAGGTAGGTATAAAGAATACATACATATCATATCTAAATGCGTAATATAACTTGCTGTTACAGGGTATAATCAACCTGTCCGTCCGCAATGGTTCTGTAGATCAAGGCACGAGGGTAGTTTCCGTTCACCCTGTGGGGGCAGCCAAGGGCACCAGCGGCTACCAGCAGAGGAGGCTCCCCAACAATGAAACCAGAACTGCACTCCTGGGCAACTACCTCCTATCAGATGGAAGCCCCGGCAAGGTACGTGACTAAAGAGTTGTGTAAGACTTGCTTTGGCAACGTATGTAGCTGCAGCCGTTGCTAAGACCAGCATGGCTACCAATAGATAGGTACTCCTCAATGATGAGATTACTACGCTATTGAGCTACTACGTGTGAGGCAGCTGGCTGCTAATTATGTCGGGGCCCTTATGCAATGCAATTCTGGCCCATTTTTTCTCAAGCTCATCTGTTTTCAATTTATGAAACCTTTTCATTGTTTTTGGGCACGCGGGGCCCGTAACCCGATGCGGTCTCTTTAATGGTTTTTTAATGGCCTTGAATTTACGTTTTAGGTAATAAAAGTGGTGGCTAAGAAACGTATTGGTGAAGCCAATTTCATCACCGCAATCCGTGAGGCTCTTAAGCAGCACTACGGGGACAAGGTCGTTGGTAAGTCACATCTTCTATGACACAACAAATAGGCCAAAGGGTCTGTTTAAGGACTGTAAACTGGTTTATAGCTGAGTTGTAATGGATCATAGCTGGGTTATATTAGGAATAAATAAGCCCATAAACTTTTATTCAAGAACTGGAGGGCAACTTTCATTTATCAGTCGCTCCTGTATTGGTGAAAGCATATCTATAGACCATATCTAGTGACGAATTATTGTCTAATATCTCTCTTCGAAAATCTACTTTATTCTGGAAAACGTTTAAGGTTTATTTTCGTAACCATTTGAAACAGCATTCGTTTCATCAGGTCTGGGCGGCATGTTCCTACTGCGCGCGGGCAAGGTGAAGCACCACGTGATGCCAGATTTCTCCAAGAGTCCCCTATGTTCCGACTCTGACGTGGACAACTGGCTGCACTACTTTGAAATGCGCGCCCCTATCATTCATTTGGGGACCATGGTTACCGGGGACTTGGTACGTACACACGTAGACATACATAAATACATTCAAGCCGGTCTGCGCCGATTAATTTCAAATAGAGGGTTTTTTCCTGGCTTTCGGTTTAGGCCATACATTGATATATGTTCCTTTCCCACGTCATGGGATGCACGTAGGTGTGGAGGAAATGTATAAACTCAGTTAGGGTCAGTGCGGAAAGAGAAGAGTCGTAGAATGTATCGGCTCCCCTACATTTCACGACTCTTCTCTCTCCGCACAGACTCTAAAGCGATGGGCTAAATACTGGGCTATGGAATACAAAAACCGAACGCCTACCTTAATAAAACGGTTGGTAAGGTTTGATGGGGTAAGAGAAACACTACTAGGGAATCCTCACACTGTTTGTCTTGCCCCTAAGTATAAGACGATGACTGCTAACAAGATGGACCCACAAAAAGCGAAGTGTCATTACAATTTTTACCTAACCGTTGTCTAGCATTTGTCTGGTCTCGAATCCAGAGGCTCAACATATTCACACATGCGACTTGTGCGGCAAGAAGTGCCGTGCAGCGATAGGCTTATATAGCTATAAGTGGAAATGCATTGGCCGTCTCAACCGCTCTTGACACAACGTTGCAACAATCATCCATCAGGGATGCAGCACGTGGTCATTGATGATGATGTTGTCTAGCATCTAATTTGCTCGGAACATCTCGTTCTTTAGGATTACCTGAATCTTTATCTTTGCCCTTGGACAGGACCTGGACCTGCGCGTGCAGCACTTCCACGGCTGGGGCCCGCACGGCGACGGCGGCCACTACCACTACGACACCACGCCCGACACCGTCGAGTACGAGGGCTACTTCACCGTCGCTGCCAGCGTTGTGCGCATCGACGCGCCCACCGTCACGCACAACATGGGCCGCGACTAACATAATATCACACACTAAGGACTCATTGTGCGCACTAAGGACTCGTTGTGCGCATCGACGCGCCCACCGTCACTCACAACATGGGCCGCGACTAACATAATATCACACACTAGGGCTCATTTAGACGGCGCGCGAACTCGCATGCGATTTTAGTTACATTGAGGTAACACCAATTCAGCCGACCGATCAAATGACGCAATGTAATGAAACTCGCATGCGAGTTCTCGCACCGTCTAAATGAGCCCTAAGATACGACACTATGAGTATGGATACTATACTATCCGCAAACCAAATGAATGATTTGTCTAAACTTGGTAAGGTTAGCGGGGTAGTATTTTTCCTGTTGTCGTTCGATTATTTCCTCTGTCGTATATAAAAATAATACCATGTAAAATAGTAAATCTTGCTGTACGTATATCTACTATAAGTTGAATGATTTTGTTTTTATAATATATTTATTATGTGAAATGATGGTTTTTATTTTAGTTCCTTTAAAATGTGTGTGACTCAATCAGTAAAGGTAACATTACAAAACCTCTTATAAATTTTTGGTACTCATTTATGAAACAGTAGTTTATAATTTGCGAAATCTGTTACAGGCTTGGGGTAGGGGTGGGGGGTAGGCCTCATATCTCGTTAATCACACCACAGATAAGTTAATACCTATACAACAAAGTCAATAAAAATCGACCATCAGAAGGCACTATTACAATAAAAGCCCACATATGTCATAATCACACTAACTGTAACTGCTCTTTAATCACTGAAACGCCATCTATTAGGTATTTGGGAGTTCAGGTGGATAAACACCTAAACTGGCAAGAACACATTAGTAGTCTCACGGGAAGAGTACGAAAACTGACTTACATTTTTAAAACATTACGGCATGTTTGTGATACAAAACTATTACTTTCTATCTACTACGCGTTGTGCCAATCAATTACAAGTTACTGCATAAATATTTGGGGCGGTGCGGCCAAAACGACATTGCTAAAACTGGAAAGAGCGCAGAGGATTGTACTCAAAGTCATGACCTTTAAAAACTATCGCTATTCAACTACAAGATTGTACAGTGAAATCTCGGTCCTAACCGTCAGACAACTATTTATTAAGCAATTGATCCTTACACAGCACAAAGCTCCTCATGACTTCCATGAATCAAGACGAAGAAACGATATTGTATACTCCATTCCAAAGCATAGTACAAAGTTTGCAAAACGATTTACTATGGTTCTGGGTCCAGTAGTCTATAACAAAATTAGTAAAACTACAACCCTAAGAACACTTACATCATATACCTGTAAGCTGAAATTAGAAGAATACTTAAAACTTTTAAACTACGACAGCACTGAACGTTTAATAAAATGAGTAATTGGCATACACACTTATACACACACTAATACTTACACACAACCCACACCTATAGATACGCACCCACATACACTTAACAACACTAACACACACACATATATAGAATTAAGTAAATATCATAGCTGAATATGAACTACTTAACATACTGAGGAAGTTATTAGTGTTATTACATACGTCTCATACATGTGTCAGTTTTCGAATACATACCTATATAATTAAGTAAATAATAAAGCTGAATATGTACATTCTAAAATTACTAAATATAGTTATTACTTATATAAGATAAGTGTCTTATTGACTTCAATCTTAGGTACTTGGTATAAAACCTAATTAACGTGTATACGTATATATATATATACCTGTAGATATAGATAACTGAAATAAATACTAACAAATAACTATGTCTTTAAAAATTAAAACGATTCTATAAAGAATCCTTACATATACTTAAGTAATTTAAGAACAATGTGTTTCATTTGCATATACTACATGTTTACACTTTCTGCAACTAACATCGGAATGCGGTTTTTTGTCAAGCTACCCATGTGTACGGGTAACATTTAACTTAACTAATAAATATAAATGATGTTGTTTAATGATTGTTTACATATTGAAAACAGAGGATGGCGAATCCTGTTTCCACCGTGATACAGTTTAATACTAGTACGGGGAACAGACGTAGCTTACTTCATTCATAAAACGTTATAAGTAAATATAATATTATTTTTATAGTAATATTACCTAAACAGTGCAGTTAACCGACCAATTTACACCTTATTCTAACGACTTAGGGACTGGGATTGGTCACTTAACTGTGCCGTGCCTACATGGTAACTATGACATTATTTCTTGTACTTAGTGACTAAGGTTACTAATCCAAACTATAATTATAGTTATGAATATAAATGTAAGCAACTATGTGTCCTTTATTATTGAATAAAGATATTTGTATTTGTATTTGTATTTGAATAAAATTTGCAATCCCCGTGTCATCAAATAAAGTCCCCTTCTCGGTCATATTACTCGGAACTGCCGAAATTAAATCTGCCCCTCGCTATTTGCCTCTTGACTCTCATGAGTCGAGTTCGAGTGTATGAGTCACTGAATATAAGGATGTCGTACACGGCGGGGCTAGAACGAGCGGCAGAGTAGTTTTTCGCGAGTCTAGCCGTTATTTTTTTAAATATACGTAAGTTGAATTATAAGCAAATACAGCCCGACCACGGTAAGCTTTCATGCCAAGTCACAGGACAAGTTAAAGTGGCGCAAATGCTAAATGAAATGTTGAAATGCGGCCCAACTGGGGAAGTACCTCCACCATACGGAAGGCCAACCACAATAATATCATATAGCACTGCTACTTGTGTCAAGTTGTCTCCTCATCGCGCCCGTTGCGGCAAGATGTGCTAGCCGTGCGTATAAAAACTCGCGTCCAATGTGCGAGCAGCCTTAAGAGTGAAGCATGAAGAAGTGTAGATAATATTTCGACGTCACTCTTGTTTGTCAAAAATGTTTTTCGACTTTCGCGCGTTATTGACGGGTTGACAGCATTCCCTTATTTGGTTTCTTCAATAACTGCGAAAATGATTTACATATATGATTTTTAACCCAAAGAGTAAAGTGTTTTAACCTGAATTCTATTTATCTATACCTACAGTGTAATATTTTGATATTTCGAGACCTTTATATTTTTGTTATTTAGCATTATATATGTGGAAGCTTGTAATTTGCATTTAGCAGATAAGTCTATCAACCTATGTATATTAGGCAGTAAGCATCCCGAATAAAATAAAATAAAAATAAATTAAAAAAATTGTCTCGTACGTATGCCCCTACGTTCCTAAAAGATTTTTGGTCGTAAAAACACGCTAAAGCTTGACTTTAAGTAATAAACACGTATAATAATCATTGCCGATTCGCATTACTCTTATCCGCACAAAAACTTCGTTTTAGGTTTTATCACATGTATATGCGCCTGTTAGAAACGCCTGAGCAAAGCGACAAAGCTGAAGCGAAGGCGCGGGATCAGGCGCTCGAGCGATGCATTTGCTCACAAAGGCTGAACATTATGCACTCACGAGAGTCGCGACCCTGCTGGCTACTATGGACTTAGTTTTTCTCACAAACAACTCGGTATTTTTCCATTTTTAACTCTAGTGAGTCATACTAACATCAAATGGGTGAATCAACTTTTTCTTGTCACTCGTTGCCATTGGTTACATTGGTCGCCTGGATCACTTTAATTCCTAGTTCTATGGTTAATTAAATAATTCCACCAAACATGCGTTTTTGTGGTAGTTATAATTTATAACTGTTAATAATTACCATGGGCTTATAATTTATAAGCCCTTTCTACAATAGGACATCTACGAAGCACGATAATGTAACGTGGTGCAATAGTTTTTCTACCAAACTGTGATACTATTGTCGCCTGGCTCACGGGGCAGAATAAGAACAAGAAATACTTGATTCACCCAAATAACACACGCAGGTAAACTTGCGTCACTGACAAGTCTATAAGCGTTTAACGCATGGAAAATCCAAAAACTTAAAATAGTACATTTTACGAATGTAAATTGAATAATTTAATCGAAAAATAGGCACTGTAGGTACCTATTTATTGAATTTTCTCAATAAAAGTAATAAACCATTTCACAAGTTTGCATTTGAACATCGTATGCTATCCATTATATTCAGGCGCCACTTATTGTGTTTGTAACATTTATATTTTCTCATAGTATTATCCCCCGTTTGGCATGCCGCATAATATAAAGTTATTCAAAAAAGCCATTAGTAGGGGTGCAATGCTCTTCACGCCCCACCGCGTCCGTTTCACACGTTTCGGAGCTGAATGGCAAATGCTAGCGCCGTGCCGAGCTCGTTCACTTGTTCACTATTGTCTTGTTTAGGATATTTGGGCATATCGCTTGCATACGGAATTTGAAATGAAATAGGAATTGGGGATGGCTGTTGTAAAGGGCATGAAAGCACTCTTGTTGATAGCTATGCGAGCTATGTACGTGGCGTATCACATGCTCACATGAAACAGATAGCTAGAGAATGGAAAGGAATATACACGACAACATTTCCATCTTCATCACTTAGATGTCTTAGATGATTGGTGGTCCTTAACCATAGAGAAATATAGTAAGACAAGAGTGCTCACTCCATACATCAGTTCAGACTATTAATTTCAGTGACTACATCTAACATCGAGTAGTGGAACTATCAGTACTAACAGTACTAGTACTGATACTGTTACTGATAGTTCCACTACTCGATGCTAGATGCTAATAGTCTTTTTGTACTAAAATTGATGTATGGAGTGAGCACTCTATGTATTTTTTCTCTAAGTATGTCCTTAACTATGCATTTTTCCAGAAACGTCCTGCCTCGCACCGCTAAACAGTGGCACAGAATAAATAGATGGCGCAAGCGCGAGCAGGCGTCCGTTCGGTACATTGACGTAAGTAATATCTTAGGACGGGCTTTACGGGCACTAATAAAAATACTACTAGTTCAGCGGTGACACTCACAAATCGAGATTGCGACCAATCGCACGCGGGGTGTGAACTCATCAACCAATCGCGTTGTAGCGGTGTCACACCGCTGCCTGCGGTATTTCCGGACCAAAGCGGACCGGACCGGACCGAAGTGTGTTTGTCTGTTTAGTGTTTACCTGCTAAACTACGTCACGAGGTCTGTTGTCGCAGCTGCGTATACGTCGAATGTACCGAGAGGTTATTAATAATACGCATAATTTACAATCGATTTGTTTAGTTTGTATGTAAACTGGTGTACGTGTCTGTAGTAAAACTAGTAACTATAATAAAATAATGAACGTATAGCTGGTCAACCAAATCGTGTCAGTAAAAAAAGGCGCGAAATTCAAATTTTCTATGGGACGATATCCCTTCGCGCCTACATTTTTCAAATTTGCCGCCTTTTTCTACTGCCAAGATCTGGTTGACCCTGTATATTTATGCCAGAGGATTTTTACGAAATTGTCTAGAGTCGGACCAAGCTAAGTTTTCATGCCAATATTAGGATTGGCGTAGAACCGGGGGTGAGTGGTGATGTAGATACAGACACATTATGAACTGATTAATTATTTAAGTGGCATATTCGTACAAGCTTCTCCCGGACAGCACTCGCTTTTCACTCTCTCGAACACCTTCAAGAAAAGAGCGTGGTAGGGATTCCTATTTTAAAGGCCGGCAACGCACTCGCAACCCCTCTAGTGTTGCAGGTGTCCAAGGGAGACGGTAATTGCTTATCATCAGGCGATTCGTCTGCTTGTTTACCTACTATATCATAACCAACAAAAAAACATATGACCAAGATTCGATTAGGTAAGTAAGTATTATGTTTTTGCATTCACTCCGAGTTGTGTCCAGTTGATATGCGCAAAAGAGGGTTATAGCTGTTCTAGTTCTTTTATTTTTGCGCGACAAGCGGACTACAATTCTCTCTCTCAAGCAAGAAACCAAAAACTTAATAAATAAAAGTCCCAATTACAACGTAACCTTCTACAGCAAACAAATGACGACGATATCAGTACTGAATCCAACTAATTTTAATGCAAATACCAATTATTCGGCTCTACGAGTATGTTATCAGCCTATGACGTCGATTATCATACAGCAGCGCTATTTATTAACGAACTAGCCAAATAGTGCAATACAAGATGACCACTATAAACTCAGACCTTTCGATTGCGTATATACGCTACCGGTCATTAGATCAAATTATAATAGTAAATACACTTGACACGATATACGATAAGTTTGTCAATAGCCTAGCTGTTATATTGACGTCATCGGCCGTAGGAAGTGCCTTGATATTTCGACGGCCCCGCCACAGCTGAGGTGTCCGAGTGGTTAAGGAGTTGGACTTGAAATCCAATGGGTTTTACCCGCGCAGGTTCGAATCCTGTCCTCAGCGATCCCTTTTTATATATTATTTTTTCTTTTTTTTCTTAGCATCCAGTGATAGGATGAGATATTGTGAGGTGCACTAATACTATACACAATATAATTTTTTGTATAAAAAAAAAATATTTTATTTACTACCAATATCCAGTACAGGAAATAGTACCTATATACTTAAATGTAAATTGTTGACCCTTCATACGTACCTACTTACATTCAGCCTCAAGCGATTTGAAAATACTTGTTTTATTCATAACATGTCTGAAATTGTCAAGCCAAGACGATCGTATCAAAACCAGTGCAAACGAACGATTTAGAATCGTCCTGCTAATTATCTTCTGTGGTGTAGAAACGGAACTGTAAATTATGAAGTTATGTGGCACATACGGCTCACTATAATATGTATTTAATTTAACTTAAGCTGTCCATCGCGGTTCAGCGTGGCAATGCGGCGAGCGTGATGGGCACCTTTGCGTCTGGAAGGGCGCGGGACGAGTTGTATGTCTGAGTTGTGGCCTTGCTGAGTTTAGTTTTTAGTTAATTTTAGTTTCAATGTATTTTTAATGTAAATTTTTAAAGTGTTGATTTCGGATTTGATTTGTTCTGTCTGTACCTAACTTCTCAAACAAATCTGTATTTATTTAACTTATCTTTATGCATTGTTATCCAAATAGTAAAACTAAGTAAAAAAATCTCGTTGTTATACATAAAGTAATAGGAAGTAAAAAAATCAACTTTTCGTAGTAATCTTGGTGCAAATACTTCATCCTTATTTTTATAAGCTAGTTATTTATACTCCAACCAGTGTTAATTTATGACTCTCTGAAAACTTCGGTGTTGTTGACCTTTTGAAGTTTTTTCAGAAGGTTTTACAATTTTCCTCAAACTCTACAAGCTGAAAGCTACTTTCGAAGAGTACTAATACAGCCTAAATCGGTTTATGTTGAGTTTTTACAACGGTAAACTTTTCAGATTGAGTAAAAGGCGTTTAAAGTGAATGGTATAAGGTTGAGATTTGTTTGGAAAGGTTAAGTGGGTTAAGCGGGCGGTATTTTTCGTGGTAAGGCGACGAAAGCTCGGTGGCTGTTTCAGTGAGGTCGCATAATTTAGATGAACTTTGTGTTGCGGTGAAAAAAAGGGTTTGTTTTATTTGTAACGGCTGTAATCAGAGAGAAAACATATTTTTTGGAGCAACCGCTTTTTATTAATTATTGATAGATTTTTAGCAGTCATTTTAATACTCCAAGACAAAACAGTGGCCAAGACTTCGTTATCTAATGTAAAATTTAAAAGAATTGCATGCGGGCTGCTTAGCTGGGCTATGGGCTATTATAACAGGTACCAAGTGAGGAAAAGTGGGAGCAAAACGGGATGGCAAATGTATTAAATACAATTTCCTTCAGAGAAAAGTTTATTATATATTTTATGCTTGTTTTGAAACATACCTTACTATGGCTTTAAAAAAAGGAGAAAAAAACTCAAATCTTCTCTTTTCTTATGTACCTACATACATAGGGTGACTGCTATAGTTAATATTGGCCACTACATTTGGCCTGTTTCTTTCTAAGTTGTTAGGAGTGGCCAAATACTATGTAGTGGCCAATAACTATAGCAGTTACCCTGTATTGCATGTCAGGAATGAAATTGCACATTAGACAGACAGGCAGACATTATTTGAATAAAATAATAAATTACGACACTAAAAAAAATGTAGTAAATATGATACTTGCGCGGCCTACATACAGTCTAGCTTTAGTTGCAGTTGTCGGGGAATCCCCGAGTGTTGATTTGGCAAATAGGCAGGTTAAAGACCCGTGGCCCCGTGGCCTACAGATATTGTGTAATTAATATTATTAATATTAATTTAACTATGACATGTCTTTACCTATCACGAAACAATGGCGTTTCGGACATTTGGGATGCGTGCGAAGAGCCGCCGGCCATAAAGGCTCTTTTGATAGGTGCTTCCGGCCCGGTCCGGCCTTAAGTCAGCAGTGACCATCGCATGTTGAATGTAGGTTGTATGACTTGTACGGCACGTGTTAAAACAGCTGCGCTTGCGCAAACATCAGTAAATATATTTATATTCCAAATATGTAATAAAATTACATTGATTGGCCAATTTAGATACTAAAATGACTGCCTAACAGTGTTGGCCGAAACGTTATCGTTATAAATCAGTTCCCTTTGATTATGTAACGGGCACCTGAGGAACCTAGATCATATTATAGTAGTAAGTAGTACCTATCTCGAAATAAAACTGTTTACTAAATCAAAAGGAATTTCGCTTATAAAAGCAGTAATTGACATCCCCCGACCCTCTTGTTACTTTGAGGTTGAAGCCATGTTGGAGCTATGTATTCGCTAGCTTTATTCAAATACCAATTGTCAAAAGGTTGGGCCCAACCAGGGCTCAACCGTATCACATTTCTAATTGAGAACAAAAAGCCTTTTACTGTGAAACACTATCCGAGGAAACTTTGTAATTAATGGATATTTGACTTGTTCAAGTTACACAGAACTTGTAGGAAAATCGTTAAGAAAAACTCGCTAAATGTGAGTTGGTCTTGGTTGCTAGTTGCTAATTAACCGATAATCTCTGTAAGTTTAACTTTTTAACGCTACCGCCTACGAAGTATTATGGCGTAGGTACCTACAGTTCATAATGCACATTTTTTGGCCTTTTAGTAGCGATACTTTTCAAAAGTATTTACGTAATCAAAATACTTCTTTAAACATTTTAAAATCGTTTTTAAAGAATGATGGATCGCGCGTTGTTTTTTTCTGATATTTTTTCACTTTTAGTTACATGTAGGTATGGCATTACTACATGTATAACTAATCCCAACAATATAAAATATTTAATTTTAAACGTTTAAATTAGTAGGCTCATAAAAGACATGTATATTCTAAATTATCATTAAAAAATGTAGCGTGTATTTTTCGAGTAAAATGGCTTTAACTTACCTATTACGGACAGACGTATCCATAACAGATGGAGATGATGAAACTATTAATAAATCGCTTTTGCGATTTTTGCAATGGAACCCTAAAAAGCCGAAGAGCTCTGTCTACCATTTTTTGGGATACAAGCGTGAGTGGACATATAGTTATGTTTCCCGGAACACGTGCTAGGGCGGGCGCGGATGGATCGATGGGCGGGGGCAGAGTGTATGGAAACAAGTAATGCAACTTTAAGAGGGAAATGCTGATCCTACAATTTACAAATACTATCCCATCGGTCAGAAGGCAGCAATGAAATTTTGTATGTATGTTTACAATTTTTATTAAGAACCTCTACAGAAAATTCCTTGTAACGCTTCGATATATATGTAACTTACTTTACTTTGGCACCGTCTTGTACTTGGAACCCCGACCATGTCCCACGTGATAAGATTTGAGAACTGAAACGAACGATATTGAATCCGCCTTGATGCGGCAAAAACTTTGAGCATCGGTTATTGCGTCGTAAGCCCCTCGTGGGCGTTTAGCGATGTGGCAAAGGGGTCATTTCAAAAGTTATAGTTGAGCGTAGGTATATTTATTGAGGTTTTTTTGAAATAAATCAGATTTAATTCAAAATTTCATAAAGTATTTTTGTAGAAATTACTTTAATAGTACTTTTGTAAAGTTTTGTATAACCTCTTCGTTGGGTTTATTTTTGGTAACCTGTATAAACAGATATAGGATACAAAAGCCCCACTTTCAACACAAGAGCCACTTATTAAATACGGTCCTAATCCGGTAGTCCGTCCGGCGGGGTGGTAGGGGGTCCGGTAGTCCGTCCGGCGGGGTGGTAGGGGGTCCGGTAGATTTTAATTTGCCTTTCATATCCTTGCCAATATTGTGGTACCTATAGGCCAAAAGTAATAAGTCTTGTATTATTTCTCAACATCGCTTTTTAACTTGACAAAGCAGTGATTATTAGGAATCAAAACCATAACGCATATTAAGGAAATTTGTATCGTATTACAGTACCGGAAAACAAGGATGACTCACGCTAAATCGGGCGTTATGCCCGGGCCGACGCATCCGGCATGTCATTTTCTATGACGGCTGATCGGTGATCACGTGGTGCTTTCCATAGAAAACGAAGCGCCGGGAGCTCTGGCCCGGCCCCGGCCCGGCCTAGCGTGAGTCAGCCTTTATTTAATTTTCAGGAAAAAGAGAGTACCTCAAAACACAAGCTTTCTATTTATCTCTCCTATCACAAAATAAAAATAAATTATTCAGCAAACCGCAGACTGTTAACAATTCCTCTCATACACATTGAACTATTTCAGCGTATGAAACAACCGCTTTATACACAATGCTTCATGTACGGAGACCGCGACCGCATCAACGCGATCATACGAGCGGGTCATTGTATTATTGAAATGTTCCAATAAAATGTATCCGCTTGTTTTGGTTAACGATAAAAGGCAACATACAAAAATACGCAGATATTATTAATGAAAAATTAACGATTACTAATTATATTATTATATATTATTAATTTTTTTTTTTTTTAATACAGCTATCCACAGATTAGTAATATCTTAAACCATGAAGTGAGCAAATGTAGATAAGTACCTATAATACATTACATGCATTTAAAAAGCTTTGTGGCTCTACAATAGTTACTTGTTTTACACGGCTAGCCGATTTTAACTGTTGTGATCATCATTATCGTCTCCTAGCCGTTTTCGGATAGCGGAAACATGAATAACAAGAATTTGGACGCTAACTCATTTTAATTGTTTTTTTATAATTACACAAGTAGGTATTCTCCTACAAGCCTAGTTCTTCTGGTTACGTTATTTTGCCGCCCTCATGCCCTTGGTTGCGAAATTCTGTATTTATATAAGTTTACAAAATAATATTGGTTTACTGTTTTCGTAATTCGATAGCAGATCGATAAGCTAGATGACTTTTTGACCTCTCTGTGATCCATCTCGCGTGCAAACAGCAACACACATAACATAAGGCTAGGATAGTTATGTGATTTTGTAATTTGCTTTTTTGTAAGTACGTACTGTTTAAAAAAATCTAATATTCATTACCTATACGTTTCGATGAACTTCGCTGAAAAAAGAAATCTAAACATTTCTATTTTATAAGTCAAAACTTTTTTTATTTCAATCATAAACAACTACCACGACCTAGGCCAAATTTTTTATTTATAAGTTTTTATTTTTTAAGTGTTATTAGGTTTTTCATTAATAAATTTATAAACAACTTATAAAATTACATAACTATTATATTTTTCTCTCTCTATGGCACTGGAAGAAGCCCGCCTTAAGCGTCTTTTGTTACTACTAGATTTTAATTCAGCTTACATAAATTCGCATTGCGCCACACGGGCGTATGACATAATTAGGATTATACATAATTAAAATCATCAGTTACATCATTTGACCTTTTAAAATGACGAATCTCAAAAAATACCGATTCGTATGGTATTGCAATGATGCCATAGTTATTTGAAAAGTTGTCTTAAAAATACTGCACTGGTAGGTGGCCCATAAAAAAGAGTAGGTAGGTACCTACTAAGTGCCGTTTTCGCGTCTATAATATTTGCACTACTTGACGTCTCTTAGCATTCTTTTGCATTTTATTGTCGGTAAGGAATGGGATACTGAGCTGTGACACTGGGTGTTTGAAATATTTATTTACTTAAAGTAACATTATCATGTGTTAGGTTCATGTTCATAAATTGCACCTCCGGGCTTTTGTTTCTTCTGTTAGATATATCCTTTAAGTAAACTGTTCTTTAATTAACATAGGTGTTTTTATTTTATATCAAATGGAGTGAAATCGTAAATCACAAATTGACCTGGTATGGGTGATGGGTCCATTTTGCCTTAACGGGTTAATATTAAGGACGAACCTCCACACAGATGGAGCCGGTTATCTTATAGGCAGGTCATGTCAATTAATTATTTACTGTTGTATTTTATTTCCGAATTATCGTAAACGGTTTTATGTCAGACGGCGCCAAACGCTTTCTCGCGCCATAAAATAAGTCTGGCTGCTTATATAATTATATATGCTATATAATTGCGCATATTTCCTGGAGAGGGGTTTTAGTCTCTTTGAAGTCTCGGGAAACCCAAAAAGACTCATTTGGCAGGTCTCATCGGAAGATAATAAAATAGAGTCATAGGTTAACGAGATGTAAAACATTTACATGACATTTTAAATTAATATGTGGTTAAAATGTTAGTGGTCATTAACAGTTTTATGCTTTTTTGCTAAATGGACATTTTTAAACATTCTTAGGATAAATTTGGGAAATTCTACATTTAAATCGCAAGAAATAAAAATTACTATTGATTTTTAATAACAAGGATAATAAAAAAAAACTTTATTTGTTTTTGGAAGCCTTTTTATAATGCGCAAAAATAAAGCCTAATGTAAATATAGTAGGCATTGCATTCTATTGCCGTGCGTCACGCGCACGCGCACGACGCTGATACCATTGTTACACTTGCATAACACTTGCCAAATCATAACATGATGTGATGGATCACAATGTCAGTCTTCAGGTACGGTCGGTCCAGGGGCCTGTTTCACCACACTGATGCTGACAATTTCCTGTCCATTCGGTCGGTAGGTAAGTAACCTAGCGTCAATATTACTGGTTGGACCAGCAATGTACGATTATATGTACTACTAATATACTGATTTGAACTTTCACTGTTTTTACTCATTATTACTTATTTAGTAAAACGGGACTTAATAGCGTATATTAATTTCATTAAGCTTTTAAATATATCTCCGAAGTTTCGAGAACGCGCGGGGTACGGTTGGCACAACTTGACTTCCCTTTCCGTGCACAACCATGCCTTGAATTTTGACAACCCTAAATAGCCGAAAGGGAAGAGTACCTACACTATAAAGGGACAGCATGATTTATATTTATTGTGAAACCCAACAGCTTTACAGAGGTGTTTTTTTTTCCTTTGCTAATTTATACAATAGTATGGCCAATTACAGGTTTTCCTGTGTAACTTGAATTGTATACAGAATATCGAGCGGACTTATATTTAGTTACTAATATAAGTTATTCTAAGGAAGTTAGGTACATTGAGTGCAGATATATATATATAATATAATATGTTGGGAACATGATGTGATTGGTGAGAATTGAAATAAGAAGTAACAATGTTGATTGAATGATTCTTCCCTGAATCGCTGTCAAATTTCGGTTTTGTATGAACTTTCTTTTATGTACGGTAGTACTATTACTTATTCTGTGACTTAATACTGACAATACAATTTAAATATGCCTATAATTATCATAACATGACACCATGTCATCAAATGAGCACTCCGGCTACTGCACCGCTGCGCTGACTTGGTGATCAAGTCAGGTGCATCGAACTGTGGCCCTGACTCAGCGCCGGCGCAGCTAGCACGCGAACACTATGACATTCCTAACGCCAATTCTGTTTTGACAAGTTGATGTGGTTTTCATCTTATTTCGATACGACCTTGATGACGGAGCGTGAGTGAAGGGTGACGGCTAAACAAATCATATATCCATAACAATTAAAGATCCTATTTATAAACTGTTATAACTATCAGAATAAGCCTCCTGATTGGGCTAGCCAAGTGATAAATTGTTAATAAATAACCGCCAATCAAAATTGAAATAGGTAAATTAAGGAAATTTACTGTTCGTTGCATTGGCTAGGCCCTCTGGTTTCATCTCAAAAGGCGTATCACTTGCACGAAAATTTAAGTGCAAGCTCGACTCAAGGTCGTATCTATAGCAGATGAAAACCTTAACAGATTGCTATAACAAAATTGGCCCCTTTATCTTTACTTTAATTGCGATTCGTCGTTGTGTAATCTGTTTGTGGACCTTACCCAGCTGTAATAGTTAAATTATGTAGATGGTTACAGCAAGGACTTTTCTTCAAGCCTTTTTGTTCATTTAATATGATATCTTGTATTAGCAGAGGCAGATTTGAAGCTTTGAAAAGGTGTGTTGAGTGATGAAACATATTTAATTGCAGATTGACCCTAATATGTGAGGTTCAAAACATTTAGACAAAAGGTAGGCGCAAAACACACACATCGATTCTTTCGAGATTAATCGAGATTAAAATGAAATGAAAATGATGCGTTTATGCGTTTAAAAAACTTTCTTCGTTAAAATTTACCCGTGTATTTTTTTAAAGAATATCTAGTTTTTCTGATTATGTAATTATTAATGAGTAAAATCTATAGGTAAACTCAGTAGATGCATACTAGTTAAACTCAATGAATCACACCTCAGCACTTTAAACCGTGCGGAATTGACTCAAATGGGTATGAAGTAGCGTGAAATATGAGACGAATATAAAATGCAACCACGCACAAAACATCGTACGATGATATCTAGGTCTTAGGACATCCTCAATTTAGGCGTTTTATTTTGTAATTAAGTTTGTTAATTGTTATCAATTATGGGTTTGTTTGTACATCTAAATACTTTAGCATTTTCAGCTTTTAGTAAATAGTTTTATATAAATTGCTAAGTCAAATTGGTGTCAATTGAATACTGTACACTAGTAAATACCAGGTAGGTAAAGGTAATAATTAATTTAACAAGCGAGACCGAATGTCTCGGCTTCAGGTTGGCCTAAAAAACTTTCGTATCTTATATTTTCCTCTACAGGTAGGTACTTATGTTAACCGATTTTTCGCGGGGGGACTCGCAGAACCGTAATGCCTTTTGATATATATATTTTTAAATGACTTCCTTTAGCAACGTCAATTAGGTTGTGACACTTGTGACACAGGTCACAGCTTGGAAGGCCGGGTAACAGATTTAGAAGTACACAATAAAGGCAATGCAGAATGCAGGTGACCCGTGTGAAACGTGGAGCATGAAGCATGAACCGTGAGTGAGTGGACCTTTTATGTCCACTCGTCTGTTTGGTTCATCGTTTATTAAGTAGGTATGTATTAGTATTATAAGTAGTCCCTATGTTCATGTCGCCTGAAGTGATATCAAGTGATACGAATCGGTTAAACGGAAATAATTATAATAAATAAATTATGACGTATAAAAAAAAAACTACTTACTAGATCTCGTTCAAACCAATTTTCGGTGGAAGTTTACATGGTAATGTACATCATATATTTTTTTTAGTTTTATCATTCTCTTATTTTAGAAGTTACGGGGGGGGGGGGGACACATTTTACCACTTTGGAAGTGTCTCTCGCGCAAACTATTCAGTTTAGAAAAAAATGATATTAGAAACCTCAATATCATTTTTGAAGACCTATCCATAGATACCCCACACGTATGGGTTTGATGAAAAAAAAATTTTTGAGTTTCAGTTCGAAGTATGGGGAACCCCAAAAATTTATTGTTTTTTTTTCTATTTTTGTGTGAAAATCTTAATGCGGTTCACAGAATACATCTACTTACCAAGTTTCAACAGTATAGTTCTTATAGTTTCGGAGAAAAGTGGCTGTGACATACGGACGGACAGACAGACGGACAGACAGACAGACATGACGAATCTATAAGGGTTCCGTTTTTTGCCATTTGGCTACGGAACCCTAAAAAGAGGTAAAAGCTATCTGCTATCAGCAAATCTATAATTATGTATTTGCGTTCTCATTTATTTTATTAGGAAGGTAGTAAGGATCTAACGTAATTTTAAAAAAATATACCTTAATTTGCTTCGTGTATTACCTATTTACATACAATTTTTCTCATTATATTTAAAACTGGCTTCTTCCTGCGACTTCGACTCCCTATGCCCTTTCTTAGGCTTAAAAATATCTCCATTGTCATAATCAGTTCAGCGGTTTAAGCGTGAAAAGATAACAGATAGACAGTCAAGAGTTGCTTTCGCTTTTATAATAAGTATTAAGTAGACATAATGTAATAAAAAAACCCTGATTTCCCAATCAGTCAAGGTAAATGCTAAACAATACAACGTTTGGTTGTTGGTTTATGTTGTTACACGGCTAGTTACGAGTCAATCGCCGACAATGGGCGGTGACATGCGTGACTGTGACGAGCCTTCGGAGCCAACAGCATAAATATAAACAGTATCTATTAAATGCTTAGTTTCAGAGTTACAGAAGGTACACATAATATGTTACGAGTCAATCGACGACAATGGGCGGTAACACGCATGACTGTGACGGGCCTTCAGACCCAACAGTTCAAGTATAAACAGTTTCTTAACTTTGAAAATAACCATAAATTATTTATTTAATAGAATCAGGCGTTATTTTGCGGACTCCATATTAATAAAATAAAAAATATTACTTTGTTAATCCGCGAAATAATACGTTTGCTTGTAAAAAAACTGGTTGGAACCGAACTAGCACTTGATTATTTCGAAGATAAGCAAAGTAGGTAATATTTTTCGTTTTAATTTTAAGGTTTAATCCAGGTATTTGTAGTCACTCGCGCGATATGTTTCAGAGAGCCTACGTCTCCGTTATCAAGCACTAATAGTGCATGAGCAGCGGTCACGATAGCTGCACGCCGCTCACTGATATTTATATTCTTTATAATATGATCATCATCATCATCATCATCATCATCAATATGATATGATATACGATAAATCATTTCCCAGTCCAAGATCCAATTTAATTAGTTTAGAGAAAGCAACAGGCAATTAAAGGGTAATCATATTTTTAGTTAAGAAATATGTAACAGATTTTAAATTGGTATTCACTAAAATAATGTATAAAATCTGTATTTATTTCATTTACTATTCTCATACACTATTCATTTTTGATTTGCACAGGAAAGTCGCGTAACCTTAACTCATACTATTTTTGACATTCAGTCAAGTCAAGCAACTGTGTGAACTTATACTGTGACTGTAGATTTAGCACAGTAATTACCAAAAACAGTAGCTACCTTCGGGAGATGCTTGAGTTGCGTGTCATCGGCAATTATACAAACATCACTTAGCTGACCACCGATAGACCTTAACTCATTTTAATAAAGGCGACGAGCGGTCAGCTAATAGTGTGTGTAAGTAAGGAAGTAGGAAAGATTCCGTGGAAGGTTCGAAAGGTGATTAATGTGTCGTTAGGAACCGTTTAGTGATAGTATTTAAGAACAGTTAATTGCAATCAACTTTTTCTGCATTGGCGCCGTCTGCTTACTCATTTGACTTTATACCTACGCAAGTAAACATTACAAAATGTTAGAATAGCTGTCCAGATTTATGATATATTTTAGAAAAATAATAACTATATAAAGGGTTTTTGGATTGTATTTAAGTCTTGTTTGGGCATGTATTAGGAAAAAATGAAGATGCCTGAAATTTCGACACACTTTTATCTATTTTTAGAAATGTTTGAACTTGAACACCTTTTTGAACATGCTAGGCTAGGTGAATATACGTTATGATGTAACGTTCTTTGGTGATAGTCATTAATATTAAATTTGCCACGTCTCAAGAGATAAATTAGCTTTCATGCGCTAAACTCCACGATTATTGCCTTAATTCTACTGAAATTTTATGACATTTGAGAGCCAAGCTGAGTCAGCAGGTTTGTGTAGATTGTAATAATTTATCCATGTTAGTATGTACCATGAAACCCATGCACTTTTGAATAAATATTACCTTTGGAATATGGACGAGTTAAATTAAAATGGGTCACTCATATCTCACAGATATATGTAATACAATTTCAAATGCAACTTTTAGTTAAAATATCGTTCAACTCGATCCGTTTTGAGGATCTTGGATAGGAGCAGCGCCACTCTAACGAGCACGGACCTGGAATTTTTATGCTTACTGGGTAATTTATATACCCAGTATACCCACATTTAAACTTAAGAAAACATATAGGTAAATACTTGACGTAGCACTTAGCATGAAAACTTAGCGTGGTCCGCCTCTAAGCATTACGCTAAGATGCTCTATCATCGCCAATCAAAATAATTGAGGTAAATTAAGCTTTTTAATAAGTTCAGCGTACCTGGCGATTCGCGCAGTCATCCAGAGATAACAGCCACTTCATAAGCCGACTTCCCAAAGCGATAAAGGAAGGGTAATGGTCCTATTAGCTAGAAAGCCATCAGCCAAGCTCGGACAGCGGTGCGATTACGGTGGCTTTTCGGACCGGAGCGAGTCGAGGGCTTTGGCGAGCACTGATGTGCCGTCAGAAAGTTACTGAAACTGCTAAATTTCCACATTGAATATCGATTTTTTCACATCGGAATTTTTTTACATTTTTGTATGGGGATGAACATTTTCCATTTTCAAAATGAATTTCGTATGATTATTTCTCAAATAAAAAAAAAAACATTTCAACTTTGTTGAAACTTTGTTGAGACAGTAAAGTAAACCAATACCTACCGACCGAGAAGCTTATTGTGATTAATAACTGGTTATGAGTTTGATCGGGATTGATTATGGATATGATCTCTCTTGTCAAACTATGTGTAAGACGATGTTACGATTTCAACAGAAATAATATGCCACAAGCACATCGCAATCGCCGTTTGATAATGATTATAAATTAAATCATCATCTTTCTCGCGTTTCCCGAACCTGTGACCTGGGGGCCGATTTTTGAATCTCGACCATTCGATTTCGTCACTCGAAAATGAGTGAAAAACGATGAAATGCTATTTTTGAAATTCTACTGATAGAATTTGAGAATCGAGTGGTATTGACCACTCGTATTCAATTATATCAGTAGAAAGTAGGAATCCACAATTTTAGTCACATATTTGTATTATATGCCGCCAATAAAAAAATATCTTAAAGGAATTAATTTATTAGATTTTATGTGTTTATTAGATTAGCTAGTTTTTGATTGAAATATAAATATTTTTTAAGTCCTTAACCATCGAAAGTCAATCACTACACGGTCGAATGGTGACTTTCAAAAATAGGTATTATTAGGATCATGCGAAAAAAATCGTGACAAATTTTCGTATACGAGTATTTTCGACCACTCGCTTTTAAATTCGAACGTTCGAAATTCAAAAATCGGCCCCCAGAGAGGACCTAATCTACCGCCTAAATTTCGAAATTCATTATCTGCCTCTCTACCGCTCTTGCTTATTCAGCGATCTATAGGCAGATAATGTTTTTTGATGTTGGCGGTAGCCGGCAGGACAGGCATGATGTCCAGAGGTCACGGTTGATTGGTCCGCGTACTTGCGCCCGCGCACCAGTCGGAACGCGCAGGAATGCGCCACGCATAGCCTGTCTGATGATGATTATGTCTCGGATGACGTTGCGGGAACGCGTTAACATTCCTGGAATAGCTCCAGCATAATTTGCATAACTGTATCGAGGGTCCTCTATAGCTACAATACAAAATAAGTAAGTTTAAAATCGAGTATGGCATATTGGTAATGGTAACTAACAGCTTGCACTTCAAATTAGGTTTTATACTTATTTGTATCTAGGAAGTAAGCTTTGAAATAGAATATTATTTTAGCAACTAGCTTCTACCCGTGACTTCATTTACGTGGATTGATGATTATGTTATTAAATTGTACACGCGATTAAGTCCTGGTGTACAATTAATCATCTTCATCTTCCTCGCGTTGTCCCGGCATTTTGCCACGGCTCATGGGAGCCTGGGGTCCGCTTGGCAACTAATCCCAGTAATTGGCGTGGGCACTAGTTTTACGAAAGCGACTGCCATCTGACCTTCCAACCCAGAGGGTAAACTAGGCCCGTATTGGGATTAGACCGGTTTCCTCACGATGTTTTCCTTCACCGAAAAGCGACTGGTAAATATCAAATGATATTTCGTACATAAGTTCCGAAAAACTCATTGGTACGAGCCGGGGTTCGAACTCGCAACCTCCGGATTGCAAGTCGCACGCTCTTACCGCTAGGCCACCATCCACCAGGTAAACATCACCAAAACAAAAGTTCCTCTACAGCGTATAATTTACCGCCCCCTTAAACACATAGACTTGGAATGCTTCAATTCTGACGTTGATCGTATTGAGTGGGGAAAAATCTTATCAATCGATGTCAATACATCTGTTATTACATTTAACGCATTATTACTTAACTTGATTGATCGGCACGCACCACTTAAATTAACTATAATTAAAGAGCGCTCGTTTCCGTGGATAACCTATAACGTTAAAAAAATTATGGCTAAACGAGATGAGGCCCATGAACGATATAGGCGGGGCGGACTGGACACTCAAAAAACGTATTACAAGGATTTGAAAAAGGTAGTCATTGATGCTATACATAGAGAAAAAACAGCATACTTTAATAAATACATTGTATCTCAAATTAAAAACCCTCGCGCTCTATGGAAACATGTAAAACAAAACATAGCTAATTTTAAAAAGACGGACTCTGACATACCTCAACATTTATTGGACCCTAATGCTATTAATAATTTTTTTCTTGATGTACCTGGTAGAGACGAGTTTAGTATATCTGATTTGACATATTTTGAGTTCAGTAGATACAGTGACGCACGTTTTAGACTTCAGCCGGTAACAGAGATCACTGTCAGTAAAATAATAAGCTCTATTCGTACTCAGGCCCAGGGAACCGACGGTATCTCTCTCGACATGTTGCTAATGACCCTACCACACACTCTGCCTATTATTACAGCCATTATAAATCAGTCAATTAGCACAGGCGTTTTCCCCGAGCCTTGGAAAAGCGCTGTGGTCAAGCCCATTCCTAAACAATCGTCCCCGACAAACCTTAAAGATTTACGACCGATCAGTATTCTTCCTGTAATGTCAAAGATACTAGAGAAAGCTGTGTGTCTACAATTAGTGGAATATCTGGAAAATAACAATATTTTACCTCCTAAACAGTCAGGCTTCAGAAAGAAACGTAGCACAGCAACTGCCCTTCTCGACGTCGTCGATGATATCCTCGCTGCTCAGGATGATGGGAATGCCACTATCCTGGTCCTGCTAGATTTTTCACGCGCATTCGATACAATCAACCATTTGTTATTATTATCGAAACTGACGTACTACGGATTTGATCGTAAGGCAATAAACTGGTTCGCTTCATACCTTGGCGAGCGGACCCAGCAGGTTGAAGTGCGAAACTCGGAGGGCTTATCCTTGGTCTCCGAAAGGACCACAGTCACCAGGGGCGTCCCTCAGGGATCTATTTTGGGGCCCATCCTTTTCATTTTATACAGCGCCGACATAATAAATTATATCAACAATTGTAAATGCCACTTATATGCAGATGACTTACAAATGTATATTTCGTTTAAGCCTGAAAACACTAATTTAGCCATTACAAAATTAAATCAAGATCTCAATCAGGTTGCATACTGGTCTAAGAAAAACAGTTTAGTTCTGAATCCCTTGAAATCAAAGTTTTTAATACTAGGTACGAAACATCAAGTGGCAAATACAATACTACGCAACCCACAGGTCCGTATTCTAGACGAAATCATTCCTCGCGTGTCAGAAGCCAGAAACCTGGGAGTAATTATGGACGAGAAACTGCAGTTTGAAAATCACGCTCTTGAAACTGTACGTAATTGTTTTTACCGCCTCACAGTTTTATACAAGATTCGGAACTATTTAAGTGTTGACATGCGAATAAAACTTTGTGACACCCTTGTATTGTCTAAACTAAACTACGCGGATACGGTAATTGGAAACTGCTTGTTATCTCGTACAAAAACTCAGCTACAGAGGCTTCAGAATGCTTGTGCCAGATTCTGTTTTCCGATTCCACCGCGAACACATGTGACGCCGTTTTTAAATAGTGGCAATATGCTTAAGATGGAGGCCCGTAGAAAATTACACTTTGCTTCCCTCTTGTTCGGGATTATGCTGACCAAACAACCATCGTACCTCTATGAAAGACTCACGTTCTCCCGTAAACACGTAAGGCAAGCCTCCCGCCTCATCTGTCCAAGACACAGGTCGGCTAGTTTCCGTGGCAGCTTCCGGTACGCAGCCACGCGGTGCTGGAACAACCTCCCGCCACCAATAAGAAATGCCAGTTCACTATACGTGTTCAAATCTAAACTGAAACTACACCTTCTCAAGGAACAAACGATCTCCACCTAGCCGACCTACCCTCACCTGTATTTATACCGACCTCTGTGTTATAGAGTTTATATAGACATATGTATCTATTTATGTATTGTACAAATATTTATAAATAAACATGTCCCGGTTTTATAAACAAATTACAGTGTCAACTGCACATTCTGTTGTATTCTGCTTCGGTTTTGTTTTTATGTTCTGTGTTGTTTTGTGTTTGTTTTAAGTGTCAATGGGTACACTGAAAATCAGCGTCGTAACACAACTCATGTGCTACGACACATGCTGAGTGTTATCCTTTTCTGGAACCCCTCGCAGCACTGTTACTTACCTACTAATTTACCTAGATTTAAGCCTATTTTAGTGTTGTTGTGTATGTGTGTTTCGAATAAATTATCATTCATTCATTCATTCATTCATTCACCAGCGCTTCCTGGTGTACAATTTAATAATGTGTAAAAATCGTGAAAGTTTAAATCAGTGTGATGACTACGTTGATTGTTAAAAAGTATTCAAGTAACCAAATTTCATCTAAATCGGTTCAGTGGTTGTAGCTTGAAGATGTAACAGACAGACAAAGTTACCTACGTTTGATTGTAGGTATAATATTGAAATAATATATTTAGGTATAGTTAGTAGGGATCGGACGGGCTCGAAAAAGGCTGATCACTGGTATTTTTTTGAGACCACGGGGACAATGCCGTCCTCTAAACGTAATTTTGAAACTTAATTATACGCGATTAAGTCCCGTGTTCGTAAATAATAATCTTAAACGTAGTTTGTATTTACTAAGTAACGATTAGCCAAGCTGCGCGATTCCCTCAGTAAGCCTAATTGCAGTAATTTTACCACGTGTTCATTAGTGGTATTTTTTATTTTATTGCTGTTATGGTTATTTTCTAGTAGCGCTAATTAGTCGTATTAATCACTTTGAGGAAGAAACATTAATATACCGTAAAATTTAGATTTGACTCATAGTGGTAAACTTTTCAAGTAGGTACTTAGTTAACGTTTTTTTAGAGGATTCTATCTAGACATTATATCTACTTAAAACGGTATCATTGCCTAAATTCACAATTGACAATAATATTAATTTTCTTTGCATGTTAGATATGTTAATTGCAACCTTGCAGGTAACTATAATTTGAAATAGAAAAATAATTAAGACTTAAATCTAAGTAGGTAGCACCGTATGCTAAAACGCGTCGAAACCGCTGAGGCTGCACCGGCAGCCAGGATCCTGACTGCGAAAGCGGCGTCGCGTGCAAAACGCCGAAGCGAAGGCCTCTACCACTTCCCATCATCTACAAACGTCGTAAAATACAAGGGGAGTATTAACGCTTGTATCGTTTTGGTTCTAGCGTGGCACACGGCGCCGCCGCTCGGCGCGGAGCTCGCGCCCCGGAGCGCCGCACTCGCGTTCTGCGCTCCGCTGAGATCGCACGCAATGGCCGACGCGCGGTAATCGCTGTTCTAACATAACGTGTCTGTGCTGTGAATACAACTGCAGTGTGACGTGGAGATATCTAAGGAGTTCTAAATGTAAGTCCTAGAATTAAGAAAACTGTATTTTGCTAGTTTTCCAAGCGACCGGCGCGTAGAGGGTTCGGGGTCGGGCGGTCGAGATTTTCACCGGATTTTCCGAAATTTCGCGAATTTTAAGGAAGCATTTGCATTGTAATTAAGTAATTTACATGAAACGGAGTGTGCCAATTAAATGAGCGTTTCCAAATAATGGATATGTTATACGAGGATCCATATTGTTGCGTCGTCTGCCGGTTGCGTTGCGATCGGTGATTTTAATCGCACGTGTGTAATTTTTGGTGGATTTATTTATATAATTATTAGGTAACCGGAAATACACGGAATATAAATATTTGCACAACCTATGCCAATTTATAAATATTATTTCGACTCTACATTTTTTATACTCGATTTAATTTTAATTTTAAGTTGCACAATTTACCTATTAAACTTAACGCTAACAAATAGCGTCTAATCTGTTGCTTTTATTTAAAACTTTCGTAATTATTCGTTGCTTGTGGCCCTTTAATAATTATATTTTAAAATAATAATACCTATTGTATGTTTATATTCTTCATTTTTGTTGAGGTATTCCTCTCAGCCATTATTTACATTGTTCATTTAGATTTAACCATTAGGTATAATACCATAGACCCTTATAGGGAGTATAAATAAAATTCAAGTGTATAATAGGTATCTCTTCTATCACCAAATTTCTTATCTCTTTCACCATGGTGTAATTGGCTCCATTGCAAGCAACCATAACCAAACTGCACACGCTCTAATAAACTCGACACACACACAGAACTCGCCACAGCAATGACAAATGTTACGTGTCAAGAATTACCGCCGCTTCTTTCCGCACGAATTTCCACGCGACGCACCCCATACCCCGTCCCCTTCGATTATTCATTTTCTTTCAATCCGTTCCGAGCGCACCCTAACGCTTGATGCTATTCACTTTTGGTTCAATAGACATCATTTAGGATTAGGTATTTGTGCGCAGAGTTCTTTTTCTAGATTCTGTCTAGGAAAAAGTCTTTGGGACTTTAGTTGATAGTACCTACACTACACCATAATCAAGAAACATTTAATTATCATATAAACTAGTTATAAATGTCCCAAAACTCAGCTAATATCTACTAAAGAATCACCACGCAACATCTTCACCAACCGCCTGGGACAAGTGGTACCTTTAGGAGTGCTATCGCTGGAGAACATTAAACGTATACTTTGTCTAAAGAGATCGTTATCGTCTTTAATAATAAAAACAATTCATCTCTAGGGCTAGGAATGAGAGGCTTTGGATATACAAAAGAAAGGCTACTTTGGTAGAATGAACGTAGGTTAGACTATTGCAGAAGGATGGACACAGTAACATTGTCCACATTGTTTTATGCGATAAATGCTGCGATCATTCGTAAACCTTTTTAATCCGACTAGGTTAAGAGGCCTATTCACGGCCTCCTAGCCTAGTCGGTAGTGACTCTGTTATGAAGTTGGAGTTCTCGGATTTTAATCCTGGTAAGGGCATTTGTGTGTTTTTCCCAAATACATTTTTTTCTGAGGCATGGATGTTTTCTAGTGTATATATATTATATATCGTCGTCTAGTACCCACAACATAAGCCTTACTGAGCTTACTGTGATACTATGTAGGTCGATCTGTGTAAAATTGTCCTATAATATTTATTTATCGCAAAGACCACCAATGGCCAGCGTTGCTGTTAGTGTCGTGGGTAGGTACGTGATCGGCATGTTCACGCCGAGGCCGCTCGTAAAATACTGACCCTGCACCAGCTGAATAAGCTGACTGATGACCGGAAAACTTGGGTGGTTGGGCCCTGGGCTAGTTTAGGATGCCACCGGAAGATTAGTGTAGACGCAGTAGGTACCTATAGTTTCGGAGGCCTAATCCCGTAGGATACGTATTAGGTATACGATGAAAGGAGTTTAGTAGGTCATCTACCTAATCAACGGCAGTCATAGCGGTATGATGACTAGAAGGGAAAGTTAGGTGTTCAGAACGCATCCTATGTGACGTCACGGACGGCCGATTGCGTCCGAAATTCGAAGATCGGCAACGATCGGATGCGTATATAACGTCCGCCGCCAGCAGCCAACGGCAATCTTCCAAAATACATTGAAACGACAAACTGTACTTGTAGTTGTACTGTATTAAATTAATTTAATTTTTCTAATAAATCCCTGTACACACGTTAAAATAATAAGTCTTCATTGAAGATCCACTTAGGCATCCCTGCACCACTAGAAAGGAGCCTAGGCCTCAACAGTTAGGTATTTGATAAAATGTTTTATGCAAAATTTCAAAATAATCAGCATGTCCCGGCGGTAAAAAATGTTTATTTTTGTTTGAAAAATAAAGACGAAAATAAATTTTCTTTATAATATTGTGTCAGCGACGTGGCATTCTATTTTGCATGGAATCGCCAAAGGCTTAAGTCAGCAGCGTCTCCCCCATGTGCGCCGGCGCGTTTTATGTTCATCACTGACGCAACGACCTCATCGGATTTTTTGCATAACGTCTAAAAACAATGCAATAACCGGTCACAGTCTCAGACGCAAAAACTGTGACTCACGCCAGTTTTCCTTGGGAGACGATTTAGATGTCGGATAAAAATGCGATTATTTATATAATTAGATTCAATTCAACTTCTTCAACTTCTTCAACTTCAACATTTATTCAGCAAATAGGCCACAAGGGCACTTTTACACGTCAACATTGAATTTACATAAAAGCAAAATAATAATAATTATACATCAACAATTATTAAATACAACTACAACTACCAAATCAAACTAACGTAATACAATTACATAGAGATGTATAAGGTCTCTTAATGTCGAATTACATAAAAAAACTATAATAATAATATTAAAATAAAAACAAAACAGATACATGGAAAAAAAAATCTAAACTTATTTAGAGGTGTAAATGTCTCTAAGTGTCAGAACTAAAAAATAACATAGTTTATCAAATTATCCTTAGAGATGTATAGGGTCTCCAAGAGTCACAATCCTGTATGATTAACACATTACGAGAAAAAAAAAACATACGAGAACCGAATGAGGCGTCTCACTGCAATTAAATTAAAAAATAAAGTTACTAAATATATTCGTGTTAGCTTAAACAGACCCGTCTCCACAAACAGCACCCGTTCACGAGTACGACGCGTATCTCAATTAAACTGGCTGTTAAATGGAACGTGTCAAAGATGACTTACGCGTACGTTATAATGACCCGGGCCCGGGCCGAGGCGCCCGACATTTCAATTTTCTATAGAAAGCATCACATGATCACCGATCACCCGTCACAGAAAACGAAGTGTTGGAAGTCTCGGCCTGGACCCGGATCGTTTTAGCGTGAAGTCTTCCTTAAAGGATGATGATACTCGTATTATAGAATAAACAAGAAGAGATAACAGCAATAGTAGAGTTTAAGATGATCGACTCTTTAATTAGAGTACATTATAAGGATGATTCACGCTAGACCGGGGCCGGGACGGTGCTTCCGGCGCTTCGTTTTATATGGAAAATACCACATAATCATCGCTCAGCCGTCATTTAAAATGACATGTCGGACGCCTGGGCCCGGACCCGGCCCGGTCTAGCGTGAGTCATCCTATTATCCTATAATTAGAATGGAAATACTATACCGTAAAATGGGGTGAGTAGGGTTCGCGGTGAGAGTTAGGTTATTAATGGGGAGAGAAGGGATGAAAGGGGGGTGAGATGGATTTTTAAGGCTACTGCTACAAAAATAATGTATTCCAATTTAAAATGGAGCTATAATAATACTCATAATAAAAAAAAAACCAACAATCTTCCAAAATCACCTTTGTATGAAAACTCAACTCACCCCAACTACGAGGGACTACGGGGTGAGGTGGGGTTTCCTGTTTATCGTCAAAGTTATGAAATGGAACTACCCAAAATAAAATAAAAACTAAAAAGAATACAAACGTCCCGAACACTTATTATATACACCATTCAGTTTGCATATGTAAAAATAAAGTTATCGAGGTTTGAATGTCAGTTTTGCACCTACTCACCCCATTTTACGGTATTGTGAAGATATCAAATAAAAATTATCCACTGGCACTGGCACCCGCTTGGATATCGGCCCAATCGCTCTCAAACCAATTGAATTATACAGAATCGCTCGAAGATGAGTCTTGCAATCACTCCCATCATGTTTACGCCTCGGATGTTTTTATCTTGAAGATATTACTCGCTGCCTGATATTTTTTAAGATTATTTTTTCTCGATTTCTTCCATTGGGAAATGTCGTTCCATTTTCATATTTTTTTGTCAGTCCGTGTCGTGGTCCAGAACTCACCCAGTACGTTATATATAGGTAAACCTAGAGATTTCTGCTCTTAACTGTATATACGATGACGTTATTTGTGCAGCTAATTAAGCGTCGCGAACGTTTCGCATCGAATTATCTAATTAGCCAGTTTAAAGTTCAGGAAAATTTACGATATAAAAACTCCTACTTCTTTAAATTTGTAAGTACGTATGATGAAAGTCTAGAAAAAACAACGGGTTGCACTCCGGGATTGCTGACAGAAGTGAAAACTCAATGACTATTCCAAAATGTCTGCAGCACTATGTAAAATTGACCCATCCTCCTTTATATTGAAAGACTTTAGTTCCGAAATTGCTGGTCAGTGAGCTTGTTTAAAAGTCGAAATTCAAATTTGTAGCGTTAATTGTTTAAAATTCGAATGGAAATTGTAAAGTTACATTGTAGACCTCGCATCTAAATATATTTAGTCATGATATTTTGAGTTTTATTCACCAGCACTAGAGTTCACTTTTATTAGCGATTTCATCAAGATGTAGCTTTATTGAATTATGTCATTAAGTTTTTCTATATTGATTTAAATGCCATCTAAATGAGTGGCCATCTAAACCTTACGTGATCGCCTTACGCTGTCTCGAGTTTATCATTTTTTTCCCCACCTCAAAAAGTGCCCAGCGCCGCTAATGTGGAAGTTTCACTTCAAAAATTTATCCAAATCGTATAATTTTCACAGAAAAGACGCACGTTTTTGACCCGACCTGCAAACTACTTTTTGATAAATATATATCCTTACTATGTATTGATATCCTTCAATAATATGTAGTAGTTCAATAGCGAATCAATGACGTTGGAGGGTGGAGCTGTGCGCAATGACCACTGTCAACCACTCATGCGTGGTACTAAATAACAGCAACATCGAATGACCACAAGTCGGACTTAATACGTTGAAATAAGGTGTAATGATGGTCATTTGAAGTCGACGATGGTAAGGTATTGTGATGCCCGCGCCGGCTTTGAATACCATTTGCATAGCAGTGCACAAAGTTATTAGGAAATTTAAAACCCGTTTTTAATATTTAGTAATAAATGCGGATTTGTAGTGCCGTAAAACGGGGTGAGTAGGTTTCGCGGGGAGAGGTGGGTTATGAATGGGGAGAGAAGGTTTGAGAGGGTTAAAGGGATTTTAAGGCTACTGCTACAAAAATAATGTATTCCAATTTAAAATGGAGCTATAGTAATACGCATAAAAAAATCGATGCAACAAAATCACCTTTGTATGAAAACCCCTCTCACCCCAAATACGAGGCACTACGGGGTGAGGTGGGTTTTCCTCTTTATCGTCAAAGTTATGAAATGGAACTACTCAAAATAAAATAAAAACTAAAATACAAACGTCCGAAACACTTATTATATACACCATTCAGTTTGAATATGTAAAAATAAAATGTTATCGAGGTTTGAATTTCAGTTTTGACCCTACTCACCCCATTTTACGGTGCTCTCTTCTCAAGTTCTTATTTAATAATTGAAAAATGAATTTTTAATTTTTTTTATTCATTAAGTCTAAACATTTTAGTCAGTTAATTTTTATTATTAATTATTTTTTCGTGAAAATAGAAATGAAAAGGTTTACTCATATTTAACTAGAACCATGAAAATAAAAGGATAACTTTAATTGATAACATAACACGGTATCATAAACATATGTATCCCACACTGTTATTAATTCCCTACATTTTATTCTGGATACCACTTGACTGTGAAAGTACAAGTGGAACAGTTCACTAAAGTATGTCAAATATCAAATAGTTCAAGTGTACCCAGTTTTATTAAGGTTGAGCCCTACTGCGAGCGAGTCTTTAGCTAGAATGGCACACAAAAGTCGCAGTCATAGAGATACCCCACTCTAACGTCTCCGGGCGTCGGTGTCTCAAAAGACACTAGTGTGGGGTCTCTCACAGAGGTATTGTCCGACTTACGTACTATTTGCCTCGAGATGGTAGGGTGGGTCCGTTCTATCCCTGACATAGTCACACAAAATTATGAATAGGTTTTAGAATGTTAACTTGTTATTGGTATTAAGTTTTGTGGACATGCAACCATTAAGACCACACCTCTGGCCTGTCTACCTGCCTTTAGTGTACTTCAGCCTCTAGCCAGTCAAGTCAACGTTCACTGTCATTGTATTGTATGCAGATCAGTTAATGACAGCCGCAAACAGGCCCCGCTCCGCTATAGCCATCTATCACGCGATAGATAAACAAACGTAGAATGTAGTAAGTCAACATTTAATATAGGTATCGATAAATGAGTTGAGATGAATGGTTACGTTACACACACAGCTACATATAAACTACTCGTAATACTAATGGCACCTAAGTTTTTTGACGAATAGGGTAAAGGCACCAGTAGTCAGCCTTATAACGACTTTTTTAAGTTTGAACGTTCGGCATTTCTACAGGATTAGTCGGATAATTAAACAAATGACATGGTTAGATCAATTGTTTATCATAGTTTTAATACACAATATTAAAAAAAATAACAATCCTCTTTATAATATCTCTAATTAAGTTTAAACAAAAATTGGCACTTTTCTCCAGTAGTCAGCCTCCAAAATCCAGTAAGCAGCCTCTGTGTACCCAGTACTCAGCCTATATAAACTATTCATAATAATTAGATCAAAATCACTAATATTTATATCAAAATCAACGATACGATAATATTTATTTTTTCTTTATAATTTTTGTTATCGTTATTGTAATTAGTTGTAGTTTTTAATTTTAGTTTATAATTTTTTTGCATATACATATGTATTACTTACTTGCTTGCTTACTTATTTAAAAAAATCTTATAGGTAGATACAATTCTTATGACACGAAATTTGTTGGATGTACTTAATTAACTAACACTATTCTTGCAAACTAAGAATCGCAATATTTATTTTCTAATAATTAATCCATCAAAAATTAATGAGGTAAATCAGGTAATATATAATTATGTTCCTAGTAGGTATTCGGTAAAAAATAATTAATCGAGTCTATGCAGATCTAATTATCATTAATAAACAAAGTCATATACTGACCAGGAAAAAGCAAAATGATAGTTATGTATAGTTAACGTCAAAAATATGTATACACTTTTGAACCTTACTTCAATGAGATAGGGTTTAAAAATGTGGACATATTTTAGGCGGCGACGTACCAAGCAAGGTCAATGGCTGAGTACTGGATCCGCGAAACCCAGTGCTCAGCCGCATTAAAACGTTATTTCAAATGGGGCTGACTACTGGGTTTTACTTTAAATTGACTAGGGCATGCCTAACTAAATTTGAAAATGTAAATTTAACGGTCCTAACGGTCGCATTGGCTAGAAAATAATAAAATAAACGAATAACCCAAAGGTCAGCCGTGGGGGGCTGGGCACTGGATTCTTTGGAAAAAAGTGTTATCCAGTGGCCAGCCCCCTCAATTTATAAGTGAAATATTGATATTTTCATTCAAATATAATGCAATTTAATAGATAAACTAATAAATAAACCAATCATATACAAAAAAGATAACTTTTAACATTAAAACATAGTTTTTCTTGCCTGTTAAGAGAACACCACGTGCAGTAAAAAATATGGCGGACATGACACTATTACACTCGTCGACAAACAGCACCTCTATGAACGAGTATATTTCTTCCCCCCGTTCCCTCACCGCACCTGTCGTGTGACGTATTAACCAATAAGGAATCAAAGCTCCTATTTGAGTACTCGCGATTTGTTTAAACGAATATACCAGATATTTATGACCAATAAACGACTCAAAAGGCTGACCACTGGTACCTGGCTGGCCACTGGTGCCGTTACCCTATTTCAGTTTTGATACAAACTTTTATCACTGACTGTAATTATCTTTCAACCGTCGAATAATATTCATCGAGACAATTCTAAAAAACCGAAACACAATGAAGTTGCGTTGTTGTATCACAGAATTCCTATGGCAACCTCCGGTTTCCATCATCAGATCAGCGAGTGAGCCAATGTAAACATTAATGTCAAATTTCCATGAAAATAAGTCGTCTTTGTTCTAGTCGTATTCAAGTGTCGGTTCAAAGATAGCTTTTACCTTTAAATATACTGTTTCACTTGGTACCATTCCTTGTCGTGCGTTCTCTAATAAAACCTGTCGGTGCAATGCACGAACTATTTCGGCGGAGTTTTGGGTTACTAGGACACGTTTTATACGAAATTTGTATTGTTAATCAGTCTAATTCGCATAATGGAAGTAATCACGTGTTACAAAAAATACAGTTTTCTTTTGTGTAGGCAAGGATTTTAATGATTTGTTCTCTTTATTAAATACGATACTTAATTCTTAATTTGTAATTGTTACGTTGAATGGAGATGACTACTTACAATTAAAAAAATACAAAATGTAGAGAAAAGTAGTAATGGCACAACAAAGGCGTAACTAAGCATAAGAAATTCTGGAAAAAGGCCAGGGAAAGACTGCGCCAAATACGTGAAGCAGTTATGTTGGGTAACGGGACCTAATAATAATATCGCTTTCGATGACGGCGACCCTAAATAAATATATTATGGACGTCTAGCGTGAGCCCTAATGGGCCTGGCCTGGCCGAACTTGGTCTTAAATACTTTTATTAAGGCCTTACAGCCTTTTAGAAATGGAAGTCGATTACTTTAAAGCACACAGTTCAAGCATCTCACATTTCTGCTTCTTTCGCACCCAGGAAATATTCTTATACGTTATGGCTTCCCTTATGTACACATCAATTATCTTTTAGCGTGTCATTTTAGATCTGTGCCTTTACCGTAGTCTGAAAAGAAGTCATATAAAGTTTAACCCCTGCCTTTTGCATGGTCCCAATGTAATCAAGGAGCGTCCATTAATATCCATTAACGGTTTAACAAGTACTTGATAAGTGTTAATGTTAATAACCTCCGCGTGTTGTGTAACGCTCGTTGCGGTTCCTATTTCGTTAAATTGCACACCTCCTTTACTGCTCTTTACTGTAATCTGTACGATGTGCATAGCAAAATGCAATGTCAGAACTTAAACAATTAGCTAATTATATGTAGCCTCATAAAACATTTGTATTTCTATTTTATATTTTTAAGTAATTATTTTCCATTATTTGTGAAATAAAACGCAGGTTACGCAATTAATTAATGCTGTAGGTATTCCTTGTGTTTTTATCTTACTAACTAGACACCATCTTAGGTGGGGGGCAAGGGCGAGTTTTAAAGAGTTCTGTGAAATGTTACACTCTATCTTACACTACACTAGAACTTATTCAAATAACAATAACAGCTCATATTACAGGTACTTTATCTGATTTATGAAAATCTCTAATTAGATTGACTCGGAGTGTAGTAATTTTCATTGAAAGTGAGGGTTAAGCGGGATGTATATATGTTATTTGTAAGATTGTGCATAAATCAAATAATGTTAGAAACTCTTGGTTAACTTCTATTTTGTTCGTTCGACGTTAGAGTAAGGAAGTCACCCGGATTAAAACCTACAAAGACGCATAAGTCCTTTTTAAATTAAAATCCGTGAAATTAGCAATTCGGCGTTTGCGCAAGAATCCGGCGCGCGCTAGCATTCTAGAGTTACGCACACTAATATAGACCGATATTAGTTCCACTTTCATTTACGACCTTGTACTGATGAGCTATGGTTGATTTTTGAATGCAGATTTTAGTATACCATTTAATAATTCAGCGCGGAGGGTTAGTGAATGATGTATCTACTGTTAACATTATTATATGAATGTGCTATTATGTATGAAACGTATAATTTTTTTTAACAAATGTATCGACATCCGAACATTTCTTAGAAAAATCTTTTTTTCATTAAAATCACTATCCCTTTAGGAGAAAACGTGTTAAAAATTTCTATAAATTACTTATTGAAGTTTTCTTTTACGTTCTTACGGTCAAGGCATTTAATTTCAATACCATTTCATACCTTGGCACAGTGACAATAGTATGAGGTCCCTTCCCTAGCGGCTTTCATATTGATTTGATTGTCACTGTGAAAAGGTACAAAATGGTGCTGAAATTAAATTTGTGGACAGTACCTACACAGTGAATATAATATGGAAAATCGAAAGACGATAGAATAAAGCTCAGGGCGGTCAGGATGTTCACAAATATCTGAACAAAGCCTCTATTATCAGAACTAAAAGTGCAAATGTACAGATACACTTTGTACTTTTGAGCACTTTGTACTTTTGAGCATCTGTAAGTTTCAAAATTGAAATTGTTAAGAAATACTCATCTACGATTTTTCTAATAACTGCTGTATTATTCCAATTATCAAGTGAATCAGAGCTATTCATTATGTAAACAAATAAAGGCAATTTGAAGTAGTAATTACTCTGTGCGGATGTTTTCTTAACCGAAGTTAAACTTAAGATGTGTGACGACATACCTATTCATTTAGATATTAGTCGGAAATATAGAGTTGCAGAGGTCTTCAGGGCCAGAATAAATAATAGTTTACTATACTGAGCCAGTGAGCTACACCAGCGAAGATAAAACCAATAGCATTGAACTTAGAAATAAATAAGTGGCAGAATTCACTGTCTTGGGCGGGACTTGAACCCACGACCACTGGATCTCGCGAACTAAATTGATAAGTCAATGTGCACAAATGATACCACAGTTATAGATAGATACTTTTGGTGCGTTGTTTTATTTCATCCGCTACTATTGCTTCTGACTGTACTTACGTAAAGTCTAAATATATGATTCAGAATTTATTAATATTCTGTCACAGTCTCACAGTACCTAGCCACCTTTGATCCGCATACCAAAACTGACGAGTTTATATAAATACCAGTCATTGGTAATTCCAGGGCCCGTACCATGAGTCACTGACAGTGTCAAAACTGACATATACGCTATCGAAAACGTAATTTACTTTCTATACATCTTGCTCGCACTAATATGCGAGTTCGAGCGAGTTGCATAGAAAGAAAATTACGTTCTCGATGGCGTTTATGTCAGTGCCAAACTAGTGGTAGCCACACTAGGACCTTGGCAGGACTTATTACAAAAAAATGAATGCTTGAGTCAAGATGAATGCTAATGAAGTGATGCAATCTTTTGATATCGTCGTTTTACTAATTGACGTCAGAAAACTGCATCGCGTGACAAAAGGATCATCTTCATTCCGGATCGTAATACCCAGTGTACTTAAATAATCATATAACGTGTCCCGTTTAATTTGGCCGTGAGTGTATTTGACTACCGCCTGGAGATTATCTGCCTTTACATAATCGTTTTATGCTCCTGCTTTATATAACCTAATATCAGTTGCATGCGTCACACAAGACCTGATATGCTATAATTAAATTAGTAACTTATGTTTCAGTATGCTTTAAACGTGAGTTTAGACATGTTAGCATTGTCAAATATATCTGTAATAAAATAATGTAAATTTGTATGTAGGTAATACATGCACTAAAAATAAATAAGTTAGATCGGGTATCACGCGGATATATTAAACAATCATTTGCAATACAGTAAGGCCTCGTTAATCCGAACTTTAAAAAAATACCCCTTGTCCGGACTGGCGAAGCGTTCGGATTATAGTATGTTATAAAAAAAAAAATGGTATATTCTAAAAAAAACATATTTACTGAGACTCCAAAGTAACAAAAACAAAGAAATTAATCAAGAAAATACCTTAACACAAAATAAACGCGAACAAATCATTTTAAGAACTCATCTAATGTAGTCTGCCGGGTTCTATTTGTCCCTCAAATTACGTAGCATCTTTCATCAGCCCAGTCCAAATAAGTGGTCAATGCCGATATAGCTTGCGAGTGGGGAATTTCTTTGACATTAAGAGCCGAAGAATCGTCAATAAAAGACTCGTCACATCCAGATTAGTCAGTCCTCTGCGAAAGTTGGGCTATGATCTCATCGTCAGTTCAGAGAAAGGAGTCACTCGGCAGTTCGGATTACAGCGACGTTCGGATTAGGCTATGTACGGATTATCAAGGCCCTACTGTATTAGTATTTACCAACTATAAAGACACAATTCCCAAAAATGTCAACTCCATAGTATGCAGTTCTTTATCTGCGCTAACTGCAGACCACTAGCAAACAAGACAGTTCGTTCACTCCAAATACCGCTGCCAAACGGTTCCGACATGTGACATTTTGTTGTCAATAATATGTAAACACAATTGGCCTTAACATAACGGAATAAAGTACATAATTGTGGAGATGGTTTTGACTTTGATTAAACCTAGTTTGTGCATCATCGAGTGCTTATGATCCATGGCTCTGGGTCGTTCTAATATCCGGCCTTTGTTACCCGACTGAGCGCGGTTTAAACGGGGTTATGTTTTTGGCGTGTATCTGTATGTGATATTATTTATTTCGTAAAATCTTCGTAACTGCTGATTGATATGATTGAAGTGTCTAAAGACATTTATAAGAATGATTGCAGGCTAGCTTTTGTTGAGATGAAATACAAAGATAGCACTAATAAAATCGAAAATCATGATGATTATTAAAAGGGCTCCCGTTGTTTCCCATACAGTTTTAAGTCATAAGGTATTGTTTGTCATATTATCATTAGTCATAAAACTGAAACCATTAACATTTCAGGATTTTCGTTAGGTTATCCTATAGATAGGTTAGGTTAGGTTTGTTTTATGGCAATCCTGAAAAGTGACACGTTTCTGAACAAAAATTGAATTATGACTAACGATAATGCGGGCAAACAATACATCATGGCTTTAAACTATTTGGTAAACAATAGAGACCCTTATTAAAAACGCAAAAACACTTATCTTTGTGTCTATGAATGGGTATGAAAAAACTAGAGATGCAACGGATAGTTGTTTGGCCGGATACCGGATATCCGGCCTTGAAACTGGCCGAATATCCGGTATCCGGCCACCGGATATTCGGCCGGCGGAACTATACCTATATTTTGAGTTTTGCAGGTGCGCGTCGTGCAGGTTTCGACCTGTTTCGTAGTGAACGTTCGCGCGGACACATTTCTAGGATCGTAACGAGTTTTATCATGTCATTACGTAGTAAGTTCGTTTATAGTTACAAGTGTGCACGCGTATTTTTGTGTAAACAAATAAGTGTATTGTCAGGCGTGTCTCACTCCGCGATTTCGTCGTTTTGCTACAGGTAGCTAAAAGTACATCCATTCGGCCCCAATTTTGGGGAAAGCCATAAGCCGCGCGTGGCGCTGTCGCCACCTAGAGGATCTGTGCTGATCGTAACAGACGCGTTTTGTTAGAGAGTGAGTCTTCTGTACTTAGTACTATTATTTATTCTGTGGTATTGTGTGACATTGGTTACGTATTCATTTCTATCTACTGGATCGTTAGAATTATGACCGTGACTGTTTTTTAGATTCCATTTTTTACCCCAAAATGTGTTAATTTTACTATCCGGTATCCGGCCGGATAGTAGGTCACTATCCGGTATCCGGCCGGATACTAAAGTAACGGCCGGATAGGCCGGATACCGGATAGTAACCGGATATCCGGTGCATCTCTAGAAAAAAGTTACTCTGTGCAATAGACAAAGTCACTTCTACAAAAACTTTTTGTGATGCATACAAATATGCCTTGCCTGCCGTAGGTATTTTGTGAGGCAGTGGTTACCTAAATTCTGGAATGTTTAGAGAAAGTCCGTTACGTCACCGATCAAAAGCCTAGATGCCCTAGATAGTCTAGATATCCAGCTCTGTTGCTGAAGGCTTGCAACACTGTACCGCCTTAATCATTGTTGATGGTTTGTTTAGTGATTGTATTAAATCCATTGTGACCATTGTGGTTGTAGCCATTATGTTTTTTACCGTACATATGGTGCTACTTGCCGCTCTAGGGTGGGATTAAGGGCAATAATACGTGCCTATGTCAAAAATTTTAAGGGCCATTTGTACTGTAAAACGTTGTAAAATACACGCACGGAAAGGTAATTCGCAACTCGTGTCGAATTTATCGCCACTAGTTGCGAATTTTCTACTTTGCGCACTTGTATCGTAATGTACTATTACATATTCTCATGCCTTTTAACTGTAAGTAGGTATTTACAATATCAAAACTATTTAGTCTTCCTAGCAATCTCGAAAGTGTAAATATGTACTACTTCCCTAGCTTTCGTAAGTGTCACTATGATCAGGTAGGTAAGTCGCTACACTTTGACAATACCACAAAAATCATAACCGATATACTACGTATCACCAGACTTAATTATCACCTCGAATTTAGGTATATACCTAAAACGAAATTTAAACTTTTCTATTTAAAATTCATTGCACGGCTTCCTAAGATTCTGAAACAGGAATTTCTCATTAAATTGTCTTTCTTATGTCTCGAAAAGTTGAGGACAATAGAGCCTAATTATAGTCACATTAAGGGCTCATAAAATATACTCGCGGAGTAACTAACTTTATTCTGAAATTCAATAGCCTTGTCTTTCAGCAAATACGAGTACAGAAAAGTCTTATCTACTAATACAATATTTTTTTAGATGATCAAAACTGATTTGCCTCAAAAGCTACACTTGCTTGCAAAATAATAATTTTAAAAGTATTAGCTAATCTATGTAGATATAATTTTCTATTGTTTCCCAAAAAGTTTTAAGTCATAATGTATTGTTTGCCCGTATTTTCACAATTCATTTGTTCTGAAACGCGTCACTTTTCAGGATTGCTATAAAACAAACCTAACCTATCCTAGCTATCTATAGGGAAACCTTACGAAAACCCTGAAAAGTTAACAGTTTCAGTTTTATGACTAATGATAATATGACAAACAATACATTATGACTTAAAACTTTATGGGAAAGATGGGTCTCCCTCCATCTTCTGAGTACAAAATATATATTCATGTCAATTGTGGGTTATAGTGTTGACTTAGTTACAAAGTCTCCATTTTATCTGGCATCCACGGTAAATAGGTATGACATCCTTTGCATATGAGTACTAGTGATGTGCCTTCCCCGAGAATATGTCCCGCGGGAATGTTCCCATTAAATGGATCTGTGAAAAATACCAAACAAAGATATGTAAAAAAAGAAATCAATTGAATGAATGATGATAAATAATTGTCTCGAAGCATCATTCACTTCCAACTTCACTCACAAGCATTTTCATTTTAAGGCTCCGTTAACGATTTTAGAGCCAAAATGTAAAATTGATAGATTTAGTCGTTGAAATTGTACTCCTTTTGTTACGTAATACCTAAATAACAAGTATTGGTTTCTATTAACACGTCTTCTTATCTTGCCTTTTAATAATAAGGTCCCGAGCTTGCGTCACCGGCAATATATCGCCGTGTGCCTGCTACACTGCCACATCTCAAAAAACCGTTTTTTCGAGAAATCGCGTCTCAAAGTTGTGAGAGTATAGTTCAGGGTGTTTAATAGGATCTTACTCCTTTACTTTTAGGTCTATGAATTTAAAATTTAGCTTTATTTACTCGGAATGATATAACCCTCCTTATGACCACGCCACTTTTTAAAAGAAATGTATATTTTTTAAGACACGAGGCCCGAAAGACAGGTATTTAGAGTTGTGGCCGTATTGCAGAAACGTTTTTTAAAGATTTTGAGATGCGGCCAAATTTAAACACAAAATTATTGGATAAAGGTTACCATGCAAATATAAATAAAAACACCAAAATAGTTAAAATCCCTTTATTTTATCAACTTTGATAGGAACAAGATCACTGTACGCGATAATATGTGTAACTAGCTTATAATCAGCAACATTATACCATGTCATTACCAAATAATATTAATTGTTTAAAAGGTTCTTTATAAAATTTGAACAAATAAAACTTTGAAACTTCTTTTTTAAAACATTCAAAATAATAAAAAGTATTTAGAATACCTACTATATTATAAAATAAGAAATCAAAACACAATACTGTTCCTTGCTAATTTGTGAAATCAACATCTTTAAGAACATTGCAGGCAATTTATTTATTATAATGTATTCAGTAAGTTAATTCTTACAAGTAGGTAACTTCTTATAAGTAATCAGTACAAGAAATAACGAATATCACAATGTATTTCAACTTAGCACTAATAAAAAAAGCGTTGATATACAAAATATTTTGTTTTCGTTACTTTAGTAGAATCAACGTATGTAATAATCAGTCTTCTTTAAGTAGAATTACAAAATACAAAGGTAGTAAATTGCTGTATATTTTCCTTTAAAAGGCCAATATTTAGTACTTACACAATACACATCAATAACACGTAACTACTGGACACTAAACTTAATCATAGGTATTAATTCTGTTTTCTGGTGAATCCTTCGCTTTTGACAAAGGTGTCACACGAGAGAGACTGTCCGAGGTGGCATTACGTGTGTTAGCAGATCTACTTGTAGTCCTCGAAATTTTAGATCTAAAACAAGCAAGCATATAAAACATAGCTATATCTAGTTTCTATCATTCTTCATAAAAGCATTTTAATGGAAATAAATTGAATAGCTAGGACACACACCGAAAAAAACATTAAACACAGTCATTACCACGAAAATGCCTTTACCATTATCAAATAAGTAAATGTAAATATATCAAAGTAACGACTTTCCACGTGATTTAATTTTTGGCGCCAAAGTCCCCAAAATAAAAGCAGTTATTATAATATTTAACAAAATTCCAATATTATGACACCATCCCGAATACAACCATCCCGAACACAGTTAGTAATTTACCTCACACAATAAAATCCGTTGCATATTATTGGCAGTAAAGCGTGCTATAGAATTTGACACAAATAATATTATATACAATAAAATGTTAGTTAAATACATACACACTCTTCGAAAACATGCTCAATACTTATCTTTCTTCAGACGGGTAAAAATATGTATTAGGCTCACGACCCTCACTGATGAGCCATATTGAACCGCACTTATAAGAAAACAAAGTTGAGATTTGCTTAATCATTTTGTTGCGTTGTGGTAGTTTCGGTGGCGAGCTGGTAATTTTGTAATAATAAGTGTAATACTTACTGCTGTGACACAACCAATTGCCGATTGTTTCTTTTATATTTATAGTGATTCATCGTAATTATCACTCAACTAATTATTATTTTCTAGGACGCAACTCAAAAGCTTCATTTAAAACGTGTGCTATATAGCCACAACTCAAAAGGGCCGTCAGTTCACGTGCGAACGCCAGACGGCAGACTGGCAAGTGGCTGTATTGCAGGGAATCGTCTGACAATTTATGGTCAAATCCATAAGGCCACTTGTGAGAAAAAGGCTCTTAAAGACCTTTTTTGCTATGGCTCTCGAAATAAGGTCGTAAATTGAACAATTTTGAATACGAATCTGCAATAATCCAGAAAATTAAAATTTTTGAATTGTGGCCGTATAGCAGGCACACGGCGATATGACGAGAAGGGGCAGTTTTTAAAAAATCATCGAAAAATTATAGTTATAAATTATAAAAAATGATGTATAAGAACAGTTTCAGGAAATATTGAAAATTGATTTCGTCTAACTTTCATTTACTCTTGTTCAATATCATATAACAAAAATGTAGTCTATGCAACTTGGAGTTCAGGATATGTGTAATACAAAATTACCATTTTTAGCTGTCCAAACTTGACGAAATTTACAAATAAGTTCGACTAAATCAGTGCTTTACGCGCGTTTACCCAAACTTCCATCAGAAAAAAAAAACATTACTAATTTAGTGAGTCAGTTTTCAAAAAAATGATCTGTAAAAATGCAAGATAAGAAGACGTGCTAATAGATACCAGTACTTGTTATTTCTATTACGTAACAAAAGGTGCACAATTTCATCGACTAAATCTATTAATTTTACATTTTTGCGACTAAAATCGATACCGGCCTCTTCCTGTAAAGTTGAAATAAGTCAACTCGCGTAACTTTTATAAAAGTATAACTTCAGACTAAATTAAAATATAGACAGATAGTGGGCAGATATAGTCATAGTCAATAGTCAAAATATACTTTATTCATGTAGGCCTAGCAACAAGCACTTATATACTTATAAATTATCTTAAGCTAATTATCAGAGCAATTTATTGATGTTATTATTCCATAAGAATATTGGATTATTATACAAATCAAATTACACACAAATTAAATTTAATTAAGAATTTCACAAAAGGATCGTCACACATGAAAAAAAAATTGTATAAAAAATACTAGTCTAGAATGTTTCTAGAATAAAATCTAAATGTCAAATAAATAAATAAAAAACACAAAAGAAGTATGTACATCGGAATATCAATTTCCTCATCATTAATCAAATATACCTAAAAAAATAATCATTTAGAATAACAATCCCACGTTGTTTTATCATTCATGTAGTCTTGTATGGTATAATACGCTTTAGAAATAAGTTTACGCTTTACATAATTCTTAAATTTATTAATTTTATTAAATTTATATACATATTGTACTGAAATATATGGAAAATTTCCCACGTAGCATATTTTAATGAGCTTAGGTCGTTTGCGAAATTTCCTGGGAATATCGGATATCTCACGCTAGAACGGTCCTGGTCCTGTCTGAGGCGTCCGACACGTTTTCTATAGAAAGTATCACGTGGTCACCGATCACCCGTCAGCGAAGCGTCGGAGGCCTCGGCCCGGGCCCGGACCGTTATAGCGTGAGTCATCCTTATGCACATCCCCTCCTTTATCGGGTATGAACATTGTAGCTCATTGTGCGACTCTTTTATGTAGATAGGAAGGATGAATAAGTTATGAGGTCGGGAGATATTTTGTTCTACTTTATTACACTATCCCGCGTCTTAAGGTTTTATGACAGTATTCAATTTTCAAATTTATTTCGCTCCGTACTGTACACATGAATAATTTTACAAAACACTTCAGATTATTACATATCGCGACTTAAGGTAACATTTGAATGACGACAGCAGCATCGTTGCTTTTACAGCGTTAAGGTATCGTTCGGATTCAGAATACGCCAGAATTTAAATTCCTGCTGCAGTATTGCAGCGCGACATTTCACGCCGCAAATGTCAAAAATCCGGGCAGTAACATCGATTTAGCCTGATGGTTGATTGATAGAGAATGCATTTTGGCATTAAGTCCACCATTTGAACTTTATTTCCGGTGTAACAAAGATTATATAAATAAAGACTGGCTACCAAGCAAACATATGATTGTATGTGATTTAAATAATATGTACACCTATAAATAATACATGTAGCTACCTACAATAAGTAGGGAGAGTGAAAATATGAGTCAGGTGACAAGTAAAAGTGTGTCGTAAAGCGCCTGCGTGAATCAGAGTAACGGCAAAACATTGGGTACACTCATCAGCTGCATTATCTGGGCTACATACTCGATACCTACATATAACCGCGAAAATCAAAGTTCGCAATTTGCGGACATCTTTCTCTGTCACTCTAATTAATATGTACGCAGAATAGCAGTCAATATCACATGTATGAGAAAATGAATTGTGATAGTACATTTTATACAGACTGATTTTACCTTAATTTTTTTTGATGATTATTCTTCAATATCGGACTTATTAATTCCGGAATTCCGGTATTGTGGGCAAATATCGGATTTCAATACTGTTATTGAGAATCGTCCGACATTGGATGCCCAATACATGACTATTACAAACCTAAAATCACAAAGACCGGCAAGAGAGGTTTAGTATAAATATCCTCAGGTGATTATTATACTTAGCCGCGACATTCCGTGGGTGAGTCAGTATTTAGACGGAGGTAATTGGCAAGCCGAGGCAAGCCGTGCAAACACATGTCAGAAATGTGTGAGATTTGCCTTCCGAGTGTTGTTAGCGGTATACTAAAGTAAATACCTACAACATTAAAAAGAGAATAGGGTTGAAATCAATATTCTTTATCGATCGAGCAAGAGCGAAGATTTCTGTTTCAGCTACATCTAAAATTCTTACATGTATCTTTTCGGATGTTCTTTTCTAGAGTCAGTCCAAGCTAACGCTCTATTATGTTTGATAGCACAGTCTGTGGAAGTGTTGTTTTAAACGTCATCATTTTATAGATATTTGATGTTTATGATAACACTTCCACGCTCTGTGTTTTCAAATTCCCTGCAGAGTTAGCTTGGTCTTACTCTAGGACGCATTTCTCTACTATTCTCGTGAAAATTTGTGAGCAGGTTCGATAGGTACACACAAAGTATATAGTTTTTTTGTACTTTCCGTTTTTGGAAATTTTAAAATGTAGCCATTGTTGGTGAGGTCTACGGTTAACAGAGCCACTAGTTGCAAAATTAATGAAAGAAGACCTTACTGTATGTATTTTAAAAGTATTAGAGCGACCTGTCTTAGACATGAGAAATGTATGATACCTACGTTTTTTATGAGGGGTGATCTCTGATCACGTGATGTGATGCTTTCTGTAGAAAATTGAGTAGCGTGAGTCATTCTTAAAACAAATTCAAATAAAAAAAAACACGTGACTTGGTAATTTGACCGGGTCATTGTGTTCCAAATGGAGTCAATAGAACTAAAAAAAAACCAACGGGTTGCACTCCGGGAGTGCCGGCAGAAGTGAAAACTCAATGACTAGTGCAAAATGTCTGCAGCTCTATGTATAATTGACGTTAACGCCGTATAGCGTGTAAGTGATTTGGTCTGAAACTGTAAGCTTACATTGTGTTCAATAAATAATAATAAATAAATAGCGTTATTTAGTCGCATTACTTGAAACCCCTAAGCACATCACTGTTAGTACTCGAGTTATATTATTACCAGTTAGAGGGAAACTCACTAGATGGCATTTAAATCAATAAAGAAAAACTCGATCAGGTCACGTGTCCGTCTTACGTCTTACGAATCTTACCTCTCGCGTGTTTAACATTTTTTCCCCATCACAAAAAGTGCACAGCGCTGCTAAAGAAGTTTTCACTTCAACTAGATAAAAAGCAACCCTAATAGCTGTCCTACAAAGCCTCCCACTCGCGAGGTCACGTCGGATGCAGCCCTACTCCACATTATTTTGTACAGTCCCGTTTAAAAAAAGTTGAAGAATGTACGTGCCTCTACATCCGTCCGGTCCGGACTACGGACGTTGTTTTCTATGTTGAGTGGCATATATGTGTTATGTTCAGGTATGAGAGACCCCATTGTCTAATGCCGATATCTTGGTTTCAAAATTAGTTATTGTGAAAATATTATCGAACCATAAGATGCAAATGAAATGAGGGCTTTTATGGATGTGATGTAATCTATGGGGAGATTTTATAAATCTGGTTTTGTGACCCATAACTCACTTGTGTAGTTTCTCCATCGTAGTTTTAAATCTTTGGTTGAATATGAAATTTGACGTAGCTTAACGGTCATTAGGCTCATTAGCAAACAGTGCAGGCGGTAATTCTTGATGTCTCACAAGGCCATTTGGCCACAGCAGGCAGCAGTCAATTAGGAGTGTTAGGACCATTAGTGACTTCGCGGAAATGTCCGGTTTTCCTTAAAGCAACCACACAGATTTTAGAACTGTATGGAGTGACCTGATCCGTGTGTTTTAGTCGTTAGTTTGCATCATTACATTAAGCTTGATTGAATAGTATCGATAGTCCCTTAGAAGTATCCTTAAAGGGATAATTTCGCCTTTGTACTGCCTATCCAGTGCCATATATTTGTGTTCTATATTTAGTACAATAAAAATTTATACAAAAATACATACATAGAAGTGTAGATGTCTTAAAAAATCACATATTAAGAACGAACTATCTCATTTTTTGTAGTTTTCGTAATATTAATTTTTTTTAAACAAGACAATCATACACAAAACAACCCAGCCCCACAGTAAGCAGTCAAGAGGGCTTGTGTTGTGGGTACTAGATGACGATATAAAGGCCACAGTTTACCACTAGGCAGGCTGTATTTTTGCTACGGTACGGTATACCTACGGCAATGTAACAATGAGACTTTCAAAAGTCGCTACGATTTGGAACCAATGCACAGCTGCGATGACCCTCCGATAATATTTCATTGAGGATGCTCTAGCTAGAAGGAAAATGACATGTGACATGTATTTATAACTAAGTTCATTTGTTTGATAATTTATTACGTACCTGGATTTTTTTGCAAAAATGGTTCTTTAGATTTTTCTCGAGCGACAAGCATAATTTCGAAATATGTTCCAAAGTGCTTTTTGCTATATAGGCTTACTTGAATAAAAAATGTTTTGTTTTGTATTCCCTTTTCGACGAATGATAGCTTAGCTACAATAAACATAATAACAAATAGATAAAGATAAAATACATGGAAATAACATCCATAACTCAGAAACAAATCAGTGAGTCTAATTTGATCATGCTCGTGATTTATTAATTTTAATTATAACAGCGCATTTGTTTTGTATGTTACTCATTTGGAGCCATTAGTAACAATTAACTATAGCAAAACATTAGCAAGACGAGCCAGGAAGCCGCGGCCTATTGTAGTATGATAATTATCTGTCATTGTCTGGTTTCACTGAACCTTCACACGGGGCAAAGGTGATCTGTTCATATTTATGCCATTTTACATGACGTTGGCAAAAAGTACAGCCTGCTTGGAGATAAGCCGTAGCCAGAGAATATATATTATATGCTTTAACCATTACTTTTAAACCAGCTTTACTGCAGCAGTGTTGCAGCGCGATATTACTGCCGACTGCCTTGCTGCCGCAAATGTCAAAAATCAGTCATTCTTAGAAAACATTTAAAACGAAAATCAAAAAGATTGATTCTTCTTTTACGTTATTTGAAAGTATGTGCTTAAATTGTATATTTGATTCATTTGCCTTGAAAAGTCGCAAATATTGGTCCTGATATTTATGTCGTAGTCAAATCGTATAATCCGCCGTATTACATTACGGCTAGCCGTTTTACAAAACGGGGTCGTTTTGAAATGCGGCGGTTCGACGATTAGCCGGATTGTCATTGCGATACGTTCTTCAATAAGGCGGCCTACGTTTAGCCGCATCGTATCTACTATTTAGATTGTAGAGTGACCAGTTCTTTCGGTCGTCTACGTAACCAGAGTTTGACAATGTTTGCAATTTAATTTATTTTTACCATGGTCCCACCGCACTACATGTGTTTCTTTTCCAAAACATTTCCTTCACAACTTAAATAGACGGAGCCCCGCAAGCGGGGCTCCTATTTCTGGGCAGTTTGCCCTTCGGGCATCTGAAGCTACCTAACCTAAGTAGGTTAGGTAGCTAGGTAGGTAGGTAAGTACCTACCTACGCTTTTTTCCCCAAAGTGTAATGTTTTCACGGACGTCTCACTAAATCAATAGGTAGGTAGAGTCAGACCAATAAAAGTCTGCAGCGGATTTGATAGCCCACGCAGTGCAAGTGTTATTTTAAACGTCAAACTTGTATGAAATTATGACGTATAAATAACACTTGCACTGCGTGGGCTATCAAATCCGCTGCAGACTTTTATTGGTCCGACTCTAGATTCGGTTCGTTAGGTAGCTTCAGATGCCCGAAGGGCAAACCGCTCAGAAATAGGAGCCCCGCGAAGCGGGGCTCCGTCTAGTTACGTTGCGAAGGAAATGTTTTTTGAAAAGAAACAGTCCGACGAACTCCAGATTTTATGGACACCCCAGCGTTTTTCATACATAGTTTGTTGTTGTTATGTCAGGCAGCGCCATGAGTGTTAAAAATGGGAACTAAAAACTGTCAAAGCGGCGGCTAATGACTCGCTGTATTACATTACGGCTAGCCGTGTTGAAGAACGTATGGCGCCGAATACATTCTGGCGGATTTTCATTCAGCCGCATTCAATCCGGCTAATCGTCGAACCGCCGCATTTCAAAACGCCCCTGTTTTGTAAAACGGCTAGCCGTAATGTAATACGGCGGATTATACGATCCGACTGCGACATTTATATTAGGTAGGTAGGTAGGTATTTCGATTTATTTTTGGGATTTCGCATCCACCCAAGCTTAGCCCAAGTTTAGGGGTCGCTCAACCCTACGAGGACAGATCTAGGTTCATTTATGTAGGTATCTTCACAAGTTTTTGGACAGTAATGTACAATAGGCTCGGAAAAACGCCCGTCTCATTCGTTCATTCTTCAAAACATAACCCTGTTCCGTACAACAGAGACTTCCCTATACCAACGTCAATGGCGTGGTTATCGCCCCAATGACGTCCGTAGTAGTGATGGGTAGGACATCAATTTAAAATGAGTTTGTATGAGTACCTCATTTTCTAAAATGAGGTGTTACAATGTCTTACTTCAAATGAGGTGAGGTACTAGCATATTTTCAGCGTCAACTATTCCATTAATTCCAACAGCGACAATTTTTTTAAAGATGTATGAAAGCTTGCAGCGCTTACGCTTGTTGTCTTTCGTGTTTAATTGTTAACGTATTTTCGGTGGTGACGCGAAGCGATATTGAAGTACGTCGCGTGTCGGTCTCACTCCCTCTTTGGGTATTTCTAATTCATTGTTTCATTTTGAAAGGATTATTGAGGGGTTCATGTCACAGAGAGGCGGTGAGTGGTACAAACTCAACGCATTTCTCGGTGGACCTTTTGTCGTTGCAATAAGGTTTGTAGTTCGGCAGTTGACAGTGTGGATCATTACTCGTTTCTTCAGTTGAGACATTTGAGTTTTGAGTGTCGGCGAGCAGGCGAGCACCTAGCGCCTCGCGCGATCCAGGGACTCTGTTGCGAGTTGTGAGGAGTGTATGACTTTTGAGGGTCGCGAGACTCGCGAGTGAATTTGAACGGATAAGAGTTTTTTTGAAATTTGAAGTGAGTGAATGATTTGTGTGGCAAGAGGTGTTTGTGATGCGCGCGAGTAAATGAGTAAAATGAATAGAGGAGTGAAGTAAGACATTTTTGTGGTACGAAGTACTGCGACAAATTAACAAAATGAGTGGTACAAATGAGGTGCCTCACGAGTGAGCGACTCAACACTAGTCCGTAGACTGTCAACGAACATTTTCAATTCATAAATGGGTCCTAAATTATGGTTTTGTTTTTAAAATGACGGACGTTTTTCCGAGACTTGGTAGAATGGTTTAGTAATGTTTCAGTTTTAAAAATATTTTGTAATCATTTAAAAACTTTGGTATGGAGCCACGTTCATAAAAGTAGCTCAATTATAAACAAATATAACAATAAACGCTAGCGATAATTTACCAAAAAACACGACCACAAATGTAAGTTTATTCTTTTTAAACTTGGGCACGAGTATAGAATAATTAATTGATCAATTCATTAATTCAATCAATCATTAATGTAATATTTTCATGAGTTCTCCAACAAAAACGAGCTAAAACTCCATAGGCAAAGGTAATTTTCCCTTCGACTAATCCAATAGCCGACCTCTTTCGAGCCCTGGAACAATATTTGTGGAGCCCGGATGTAATTACAAGCAACTTCTGCCGTTAGATGCAAACGGGAACTTGCCGGGTTATCGGGTTTAACTTTTTGCTCGAAGTTCAATTTATTGCTGTTGAAGTTGTAGCAGTTTTTTGTGAACTCAAGAAGTTTAAAGTTGCTCTTGAACTTAAAAAAAAAAGTTCTAATCGTACCCTTCGTTCGTTCGATCGTATTCGTATTGTACCATAGAGAAATATAGTAAGACAACAGTGCTCACTCCATACATCAGTTAGACTATTAATTTCAGTGTCTACATCTAGCATCGAGTAGCGGAACTATCAGTACTGCTACTTGACAATTGATGTAGCAGTACTGATAGTTCCGCTACTCGATGCTAGATGCTAATAGTCTTTTTGATACTAAAACTGATGTATGGAGTGAGCCATCTATGTATTTTTATATCGCTATGGTAGTGACACAAATCCGGCTGTCAAATTGCGTAATTTTTCTACATGTCAGCATTCATTTACAGGAGTATCAGTTTTTGTACAGTCTTTCTGTCATGATCTATCCAAAGTAACTTCCGATGTTAAATCATACCATATTATGCAATTATTATGCTGTCGACAAATCAAAAAGTTGTCTACATATTTCCATAACATGTTACATACGCAAGTCCAGTTCAATTAAGTAAAAAACACCTTTGCGATATTTTGGTTTATTTTGTAGTTAGGTAACCTACATTATCTTAACTGACTGGTTTAAATTACGACACATTTTTCATTCGTTCATAGTGAATGAATTACTTAACATATTTTAATTAATGTTTTATTGTTATTCTTTTCAGGTACGTATGGAAGTATGAAGTTATTTCAATAAATCATCTGGGAGTAAAAATCAGGGCAAGTAATGAGTACATAGCACAGACGAGTGTTAGTTGACAATTTTCTTAGTTCCTACAAATAAAATAAAATAAATACTTATTAAATTCTCAAAATAATCATAGGCAACTTTTTGTGACGCGGAAAAAAATCTCTTCAAACGAACAAACGTGCTATGCGGGGTTGAAGTCGACACCGACAGTTGTTATCATATCAATAAAAAAAAAAATTAAAATGGTCAAGGTGAAAATTGAGCATTTTGGTTAAGGGTTGTCGATTCTAATTAAACAATTTGTCACGGTTTTGATATGACCTTGTTAATCATGATGATCATAAAATCTTTATGTTCGAATCAAAACCATAACCAATTGTTAAAATCTGAATCGGGCTCATGCGGTTGTTTACAGCGATTTGTTTAATGTTTAGAAACCAAAACAAAAAACTATTTTGCACGGACGGCGCGTCTCAAACTAGTGCTTCCTAAATGGCATTTCCTAAAGGGATTTTCCTCCATTAATATTAATTTAAACTAAGTACATAAGCAATCCGTCCACGTAACGCATAATGCGCGTGCGCAAGGCCTTTAGTTTTCCTTCTTCCGAGTTAACAGTAACACAAACAATCCACAATCAAAAATAATGTTGACAATATTAGGGATATTAGAGTTAAGTACCGCCGTAATTTGACAGTTCTAATGAACTGACAATTGAACAGAAATTACCCTGCTTATTTAATGATCAGATATAGAACTCTTCATGGTCTTGTTTAATTAAACATCGATAAATCAGTCATAGATTAAAAAATAAAAGATGTAGCTTCTATCTACTTACTATAAATTACCGTGAAGTTTCATGAATCGGCACGTAATTTCCTTATTACTTATACAAAATTATGTTTATTACCTAAATATAAAAACGAAAACTGTAGAGTAGGTACTTACAGTGCCAAAATAATAGAAAGTTAACGGACGTGTCTATCTTTTGTATTTGTATATCAATTTGGAACTACATATGTACATAAGCAACCCATACACGATGTACGCGAGCAAGGCCTGCAGTTTTCCTTTTTCCGACACAAGCGTTGCACATTACATTAGGCTTTATTGTTCTGCCTGTTGACGGGAAAATGTTTTGAATACCTTATTACTGTTTATGAGTTTAAAGATTGAAGGATTTGAGGAAAAAATAGCGACATTTCAGTTCATTTCATCTTCCGTATTTACTAGATGACTGTTGTGATCATTTGTGATTGCAACCTTCCTAGAGGCTCGTGGCCCAAGGGTCGCGTGACCGCCGTATACCCCGGCAGAGACGGGATCGTTAGAGTGGCGGATGTTGCTACCGCCGCTGGAATCTTACGTCGACCCCTAAAGAAGCTCGCGAAAGTCCTTGTCTCTTCTTAAAAAAAGGGGAGAATGTGCAAGATAGCACAACCTTTTTGTATAAATTTACCTTTTTAGGGTTCCGTAGCCAAATGGAAAAAAACGGAACCCTTATAGATTCGTCATGTCTGTCTGTCTGTCCGTCTGTCCGTCTGTCCGTCCGTATGTCACAGCCACTTTTCTCCGAAACTATAAGAACTATACTGTTGAAATTTGGTAAGTAGATGTATTCTGTGAACCGCATTAAGATTTTCACACAAAAATAGAAAAAAAAACAATAAATTTTTGGGGTTCCCCATACTTCGAACTGAAACTCAAAAATTTTTTTTTCATCAAACCCATACGTGTGGGGTATCTATGGATAGGTCTTTAAAAATGATATTGAGGTTTCTAATATCATTTTTTTCTAAACTGAATAGTTTGCGCGAGAGACACTTCCAAAGTGGTAAAATGTGTGTCCCCCCCCTGTAACTTCTAAAATAAGAGAATGATAAAACTAAAAAAAATATATGATGTACATTACCATGTAAACTTCCACCGAAAATTGGTTTGAACGAGATCTAGTAAGTAGTTTTTTTTTTATACGTCATAAATCGCCTAAATACGGAACCCTTCATGGGCGAGTCCGACTCGCACTTCGCCGCTTTTTATTATTTTTGTCTATTTTTATTTGTCAGAATACATTTTTGTTTTCTCCGAACCAGTGCCTATTATTTTACAGTCGTTTATAAAAATGACAAATATATATATTCAACTAACCGTAAAAGTATCGTATGAAAATGTTACACTTTTTTATAATTATACAAATTAGCTAAATAAAAAATAATTATACTAGTCTTCAACGATAATGCAATGACATCGTTTAACGAAACATTTTGATAATTTTGATTTGATGTTCGTGGTGTTCTTTCACAGTCTGTCGCTTCCCAAATTTATCAAGAGCTTGGCAACTAACCTTCTGCCGTTGACCTTCCAACCAAGAGGGGAAACTAGCCCTTATTGGGATTCGTCCGATTTCCTTACGATATTTCCGCACGATATATCGTACATAAATTCCGAAAAACTCATTGGTACTAACCAGGATTTGAACCCGCGACCTCCGAATTGAAAGGCGCACGTCCGTATCACTAGGCTACCAAAGCTTTTTTTTTTAAATAATGAAATGAAAATGAAAAAAAATGAAAAATGATTTATTTGGTTACACAATAAGTCATTTTTTCTAATCATATTCTCCTCCTTGTATCAGTTTCCTCATCACTGAGGGTCGTGGCCACTTCTAGGGAACAGCTTAAGCTTTCTAATTATATGTATAGTCTTAAATAGTGACTACTATGCACGAGTTATTATTAGCCCGCGCCAGCCTTCGTTGTTTAAAATAAAACCTGATGCGTAATGAGATGATCGCAGACATCGCAGTTATGCGGGCTGTACACCTAACAACATAAACTATTCGATTCAGAACCTTATAACAAGTTGTTAAGTGTCAAAAATGTTTACTAATATTTGTTGCTGATTGTATCCCTGGCGACTAGCTAGTTTATCCCGTAACACAAAGGTTTAGAGTCGCAATTTCGATTGGGAAATAGTTGTCGACACTGTACGTAACGACAGTGGACGGGGCTCCTTATTGTGATAATATCCGGTGCAAACATAAGTGGGTTTAACAGAAAAAGGTAATATGTAGCGCAGAATAGGGCGTTCTCTTGTGTAAGATCCTTTTACAATACAATACAATATATTTTATTTTGAGACTATGTCCATAGTGTTAGTGTTGTCCGTAGTGTTTAGGGTCACTGAGTCAGTCAGTAAGTCAATAAGTAACCATTACTAGTTTCATCTGTCAAGTTGATAATCATCAGTTCAAACGATTATAAAAGCAATTTCGTGGAGTGTGTCATTAACTTCCCACTTACTCATGTTTTGATCATCGCAGTACTGAAAGATAATAATGTAAATAGCATGGATTCATTATAAATCGATTAGCACTTCGACGAATGTTGTTTGACCGCGATTCTGTCACCATGACGTCCCTGATGACTAAGGAACACGATGTATTTTTCTTAATCTTAATAAGAATGTTTTCGTTTTGGGGTCCCTTCGTTTCCCATAAAGTTTTAAGTCATAATGTATTCATTATTTGTCATATTATCTTTAGTCATTAAACTGAAACCGTTAACTTTTCAGGATCTTCGTAAGGTTATCCTATAGATATTAGGTTAGTTTTATGGCAATCCTGAAAAGTGACACGTTTCTGAACCAAATGAATTATGACTAACGAAAATGCGGGCAAACAATACACATCACATAAAAGTTTTTGGGAAACAATAGAGACCCTTTCTTTTTCTATGGGTGAGGAAAATGGTGCAGATTGAATGTAGGCGGGCGGAGCAGCGAGCACTGCTAGTATATCGTAAACCGGACTATTTGCCTCCTATGTATCTCGAAACAGTCTCACCCTCGAAACGTAGGTATTCTAGAACTTTAACTTAAGTACTAAACGTAATATATTTGCACGAGAAAAGCAAACTTGACTATATATGCTATTGCACTAACACAGAAACAATATTGAATCTGCTCAAACAAGACATAAATCATGGGAAAATGCTGAACGCCTACAACTACCACAGAATAAGTAATAGTATACAATACCTAGAACATAAAGTCCATTCACGTGGATTGGTGCCTAAAATTACCATTTTTACAACACCATTATTTTTAGTGGTCTTTTTTACTAGTTCTCCGAGGCCCCGCTTATATACGTTGTTCATATCTAAGGCGGTTACCAGGTTACCACACTGAAATCTGGATGCGATTCACACGTCACTCCGATGTCCGAGCGGGATGTCGCTTTAATACGCGCATAGCGTTGTCTCGCTCAAACATCGGCCTTAATCTCCTATAATTTGCCAAATATTGCAAAGCTTTTCGTGGCTTGGAAGTTGAAAGCCATCTATAAAGGAAGGCCACATATAAAGGAAGTTTTATAAAGGAAGACAGGCATGAAAGCGGTACATATATGTAGTTGTAGAAATTTCACGAGTCAAAGCGACATAAATCACATACGGCGAGTACATGCAGTGGACATGAATCATGAGAAGCCACTAATGGAAGCTGCAGCTCCCGAGCGAGGGGCGCACAGATCTATTGCAGACTAAACGGTTCATGGTATAATGGTTTATTTAATATTGTCTGGCCTTAACTAAACGCGGTAGTTTTGGAGTTTAGATAAATATTAGTTGGAGACATCAGGCCCCTATTTCACCACGCCGACATTTGTCAGTGACATATGTCGAGTGACAATTGTCAAGTGACAGGTGACAAGTGACAACTTCGTAAACTGTTTTTGTATAGAAGTGCTTATAAACATGACAGGTATTTAGTTACAATTGTCCATCTTTCATTTAATGACAATGATTTGGTGAAACAAGAGTAGTTTTTATAATTAGACATATTTGTCAATTTGTCGGTAATTCTTGACATGAGATCGGAGCTGTGTCAGGCTTGGGTAACAATTGTAGTGTTTTCGTTGTTAGCAAACCCCGTTATCATTGTTGCAGTTCATTGAAAATAAACGTTGGCAAAACTGTGTACCCTAAATTCCCCTTTAGGGTACAAATAAAAATCGCTTTTAAATTATTCTTAACTAGCATTAAATCATAATTCCATTATAAATTGTAATTGTTGCCTATGAAGGCGTTTAGTAATTCAACATTTAGGATTTGGAATAAGTCTCAGTATAATTTTCATAATTTAAAAAAAATGCGAAGTTGGGGACCGGTAGCGAAATTAGGTATGTTTAGGTAGGTATTGTTTTTTTAATAATTTACTTGGGCGAAGTTGGGCACTAACAGTAAAGTTAGGGTTTGGGTTAGTTAGAAAATGAGTCTCCGCGAAAGCAATAGTGGTGATATTCTTATACAAGGGAATATATAAAGTACGAATAGATTCCTACTTTGACGTCACTGACTTTGCATTTGCAGAAAAAATTACTTAAAACAAACAAAAAAATAATGCTTTGACGCCTTGTCAACAAATTTAATAATGTAGGTATACGCTGCATTAGATGGGGTCGGGACACAGATGGGATCTCAATCAATATCATGTTAGTGATGACAACACGGCACATCGAAAGCAATTAACGATCTCTTGTAAAGAATTGACAAATATGTCGACTAGTAAACATTACCCTTGTTTCACAAAATAATTGTCATTAAATTTAAGATGGACAATTGTACCAAACTACCTGTCATGTTAATATGAAATTCTATACAAAACAATTTACGAAATTGTCATCTGTCACCTGTCACTTGACAATTGTCACTCGACATATGTCACTGACAAATGTCGGCGTGGTGAAACAAAGGTCTGTCATTTTTTTGACAATTGTCGTACCTGTCAGGTTGGTGAAATAGGGGCCTGGACGTAGTTTAGTGAGACGATTTTAGCAATCTCAAAAATTACTTAGGTACCTAGTTATTTACTCATCAAAATATAGGGAAAGTATTACCAGTGTCGGCCCGAGCCCTTGATCAGGGTAGAGCGAAATCGGGTTTTGGCGCCCTTCGTTGAAGTTTTCAAGCGTATTTTGGTACCGCGTCACACTCGCGTCTTAATTTTTTTTGCCATTTTGGCGCCCCCCTTGCCATCCGGCGCCTAGAGCGGCCGCTCCACTCGCTCTACCCTAGATCCGGGCCCGAGTATTACCTATTTATTTTAGTTAGTAAATAACATTGTAACTGTTGGGGAGAATCGCTACAGATCTCTAATCAGAAAAACTCGTGTTTAATAGTAAATATCACACATAATAAAGATTTAACTAAGATATTATGTGCGTCAAAAATTCGGCAAGAATGTTTCCTTAGTGAGGAAAATAACAAATTGTATCAATTAAACAGAGCACGGAACACTTCACTCTCGTATTGATCAAACGACTGATAGAAAAGCCAATCAGTTTGTGACTCTGAAACAAATAATAAAAACAATTGCTCAACCAAACTCATCAATTAAACCGTTGAAAAAATACCGACGAAATGCGGCAAACGAATGATCGATGAGCGGAGACAGGCGGAGACAAATTACAGTCATATACTCACATATCCATGGCGGACGGTCGCGAGGTTGATGCTATAAAAACTAGTGACACTACTTTCAATGCTCATATGATTGGCAAACAAGTATATGCTGGATTTCTTTAGCGACAGCGCAATATAATATCCTATTCTGAGTCACCGATTTGCAAAACTGCCAGAGCGGTGGCTCATACGTGTTTAGTATATCGTCGTGTAGGGTTACCGAGGCAAGTGTCCAAGCCAAACAGTCTATTGTTCCTTGTCTCCTGTAACAAATGGCTGTATCGAAGGTTTCAGTTTAACCGCGTTTGATAGAGCTCTTCGACAAACATGTTTCTAACAGAAATAAGTTGAGAGATATTTCTAGTCTTCGCAGGCCCAATCAGCAAGCTACTTCAGATGCTCTGACTGTCGGAAGTTAGAAAGAGCGGTATAAAGAAATCTACCTACTTTTGCGAAGCACTGTCCAAACACCATCAGATTTATAAAGGTTCCACTGGTAATACCTAAAACAGCGATCGCATGAGTTGTAGAAAAAATATGCAAACAAATCATTAGGTAAGTCATCTTTTACAAGCGACCGGAGAGATTGGTCCCAAACCCAAACGAAATTGACTGCAGAAAGACGAGGTGGTATGTAGTTACCCTATCTGGCACGCGTCCAGAAAGCGGAAGCCGCTGTGACCCGCTGTGACATCTGTCGATTTCTGCAAGATCTGACACTTGCCAATGACCCACTTGAACTAGGTCAATAACTCTCTTTGAAGATGGAATATTCTAATTAAATCTACCGGTATATGACATCGGTCACATGAGTTACAGAAGGCTAGCACGCGACCACGCGGTGATCAGTCAATGTGGCCCCTCGCAGACATCCTGCAATTTCTGCAGGACCCGAGTGTCGGAAACGATTGCCAATGACCTACTTGCGCGAGCTAAAGGTCACTGACCCCTGTACCTTTGTTTGAAGATAGGTCTATATAAACAAGAAGTCAACGACCGAGAGTTGCTAAGAATCTTCACTTTGCACCCCTATAAGATTTATGTATACTATTGACTAATTATTATCATTTAAATTATTATTCGGCAACTTATTTTAAATAATAGTTTCGTTGAGTATGTGTCTTATATGTTTTTGACAACTTACTAAACATATAAAAAAATACAAAGGTATAACACTATGACGAGACGAGAAGAGAACGCTTATTAGGATTCCGTACCAAAAAAGGTGATGCGACTCTGTGTGGTGTCCGTTCGTCCATCTGTCACATCGTGAAATATCTCTAGAACTACTTATTCTTTTCATTTGAAGATAACACTTAATTCTAGTTTGCCATGAATAAAAATATGGCAAAAGCACTCCATAATTTTTATTAATAATCACATTATTCAAATAGTATCTACCTATGAAATCAAGATTTTAATATTTTCTGGTAAACAGTATTATAGATTTAGTATATTAGTAACAATAACGTGTGAATAACTTATTTAGAAATGTCATGTTTGACAATAGTTAAATATCGTGAGTCATAATGAATCAATTATATCTATCACTGAGTTTGAATACATAGTACATATTCTACTTTCTGTCTTAGTACAGCTATTGTGAACCTCGCTTTGTTGAACTGTTAGCTATGTACATACTTATGAGTTATGTGTTATGTGTAAGGTCGAGTAAAAAGGGAACTCGGGTAATCTGCATTTATTACTTCGAAGCGTCGCAATGAGCATTTAGCATTGTTGTTGTTAACAAATCGATAAATTGTACGATTGAAAAAAACAACTTAACAAGCAGATAATCGATTAATAAACCATCCATTTGCATCCCTATTAAAAAATTTAGTAAGCGCCGACCTAATTAAATAAAACAGACATGAAAATATTTCGAAATTATTCAAGAAGATGCAAAATTATGCGTAAATATTTGTTGTGACATTTCGGGAGATTACAGTATGGGGTTACAGTATCAGGTTATTTAAGGGTCAATTTCTGAACACGATTTTTTTTCTGTCCGTGATGAAAATCGCGGGTTAGCATCAGATAATACTCACCATTTTTTTTTTACATAAAGAAGTCACACTTTCACACCGAGTTCCATATGAATTCACTGATTAGTTGGTTTTTAGAGTACACTTAAAAATACCTAAAGGCTCAAATTACTACTCCCGTGCCCTGTCCGGAATCTACTTTTGAGCATAATGAAAAATCCTACGAAAAATTCTACATTAGTATCACTAATTTAGTGTCAAATACTTAAACTAGATGATATTTACTATCACTGAGCACATACACTATTAACTTCATTGTGGTAAATAACTCGTGATCGATGTTTAAATTTTGTCCGAGCGCGCGAGTACAATTTCTTCGGCAAAACTCAAAGGGCTCTGACCGCCGACGTTTGTATTTGAACCGCCTCGTGTCCCGCCACACCTGTACTGGCAGTATTCGGCTGTTTCTCAAAGCAAGTGGATGTAAGTCAAGCCGCGACGTGTTCGAGCAAATCGCGTAAGTATTTCGGAATCCGGGTGGGCGACAATTTTTTTCTAATTTCGATGCCCCTTATAAATTTTATTTTCCACATAGCTTTTCAATAACAATTGTCATATTTAGGAGCCCTTTATGTATCTTTATGTAAGCGATAACATAACAGTTTGGTCAAACACGATTTAAATTTTTGGCAAATTTTTTTATTACGAATTCTAATTTCTGTGCCCTAATTCCCATAGCAAATTTACCTAAAACAGCTGATTAAGTGGCACGGGAATTAGAAAGTATTACATATATTGTCAACAAATATATTATTGGGGCCACTGTAAGCTATTTGGCAATGTTTACGTCATATTATTATTACATGAATATATATCGACATTGAATATATATTATATGTAATAATAATATGACGTATATCTTTCTATTTTACATTTAAGGAAATCTTAAAGAATGCACAAAAACCTGTGAACGGTTTTTTAGTATAAGTACTATAGTACATACAGGGTGGACCCGAATGACCCGGGCAATTTTAATACGTAAGGTAAGGTGGGGTAAGACGACACCGGGGTAAGACTATCACTTGTATGAAATCCTTGTACTGTTAGTCTTGCCCCATCTTACCTTATTCATTGTTCATATTATAACATTAAAATATTATATAAACATAAAACTATTTCTGGAATTATTACATATTATAATACCTATACCTAAGGTTACATGAAACAAAATGAATCAAATTTGCAATTTTTTTTTTTGTAAATTTGACAGCTGACAGCGTATGCCGCATAAAGTTTAAATACCTACCTAAAAACTCAAAAATGCGCGTTTTTCCAGAGATAACACCTAGCTAGATCGATTTTTCACCCCAGAAAACCCTCATATATGATCAAATTCCATCGAAATCGTTAGAGCCGTTTCCGAGATCCCCGAAATATATACAAGAATTTCTCGTCTAATAGATTAGTTGTTATAAATTAGCTTTTCTAATACAAGAAAAATGAAATATATCCTATTCTTACTATATTATAAATGCGAAAGTATCTCTGTATGTCTGTCTGTTATCTCGTCACGTTTAAACCGCTGAACCAATATCATGTTGATGATATTTGGCATGGAGATAGTTTGAGGCCCGGGGAAGGACAAAGGATCTGGGGGCACGGCAGTGCCGCCGCCAAGTCGAGCAAAACAAAGTGACACGGCCGTACCATCAAATCTCAATAACATTCTATCAAAATAACATTCTATCAAAATAACATTTAATTTGAACATGTAGTCTAAAAATTAATGCACTTTAAAATCCCTTAGTTTTGTCACTGACACAATCACTCACGATCATCATTATTCTAAGGTACTTCTAGCATACCCACAAGTTCCAAATTTGAAACGTAATTAGGTTCTAGCTTTTTAAGCCAATCTAATCTAATACTACTGCAATATTAGTCACGTTCTAAAGATCTAATAACTGCATAAATAAGTTTGTAATCCTATAGAAATATATGCGATAACAAATTTACCTTAGTTCTTACAATTAGTAGGGAAAGTAAAGGTACACTACGATGTACGATGTGAGTATGAATAAAGATGTGTATAGTTATGATATGTGTATACATAGTATCAGTATGGTATGGGTATGATTACCTGAAAAGAAGGACAGCCTACAAAAAGAGATGGGATCCTATCAAAAACATTAAAAGATGCAAGTCTCGCAACGCAGTTCTTCTACTAAAAAAAAGTTTTGAGATGTAATGTGAAGCCAAGTCGGTTATTTTAATCAGTGCCAGGGGGTATTAAAACCGTAATACTATTAGATACCTTATTAGGGTTCCGTAGCCAATGGCAAAAAACGGAACCCTTATGGATTCGTCATGTCTGTCTGTCTGTGATAGTCTTACCCCGGTGATAGTCTTACCCCACCTTACCTCATATGTGGTCAAACAATTTTTTGTGTTATGAATTTATGAAGGCAGCATATTCGATTTCTTCAACTTACACTTCTTCTCTCTATGCCCCTATTTATTTCTTAGTATCATTTCCTATACGGCCATATACCAGATCATACACCCTGTACCTATCTACATGCAGATACATAATGACACTTTTTAATGAATAGTTTTGTATGTAAGGCGGACATGTTTACGCAACTACTCAAAGTATTGTTTTGAAATATGTATATTTTACTAAGAAAGAGAGATTAGTTGCCATTAAAATTAAGGAAACGATTAGTCAAATACGTAGTTTTTAGTGTATCATACTTTCGTAGATTTGTCGTCCGAAACTAAAATTAAAGAAGGTAAATATGTTCGATGCCGCTTCAGTATGGTTGAAGTATATTATTGTAGATTAAAATATACATAAATAATAGTTTTAACTACCAAAATAAGTTAAGAAAACAATTCCTGTGCCATGTTCTAATTTCCGTGCTAGTAATATCTAATTCCCATGGACACACTAATTCCCGTGCCCTGACCAAAATTTTAAATTGAAATAACTTTTATAGTTTTATGAATATTTTTACCCCATAAGAAAATTAATGTTTATTATATTTTTTATCAAATTATCAGCATAATTTTTTTTGTGTAATGTTGGTATTTCAAAATTCCATGGGAATTAGACAAAAATGCTCGTTTGGTGAAATTGACCCTTAAAATAAGTTGGAAACACGGATGTAACACCCATAGGCTGCGCTTATCATCAACCAACGTGGCCAACCAAAAAGGCCACTTTTTTCTAGCCGATTTGAGTGTCCCACTGCTGGGCAAAGAACTAGAACTAGAGGTCAGTGGCCATGATCTTTGACTCCGAATAAATATCGACGAATGATAGATTTTGAAGTTTTTTTTTGCATTTCAAGACATTCCAGCCCTACTAGTAGCACGGTCGAATTTTTATCATTTATTTTACCATGCCTGTCACGTTCTAACAAGTATGTAAGTACGAAAGTGACGGGCTTAGTGATAGTCGATAAAAATGGAACCGTGCTGAGCCCGCTGCTTACATATTAGTTCGCTATATAGCGAACTAAGTCATTTTTTTAGGCAGATTTAGGTAATAAGTAAAGGCTACACTCTAGCGGTTTTTTGGAGCACTTTCGCTGCCCCAGTTGTAAAGTTTATGTGCTTTCATTAACGTAACCTACTCCGGTTGTGCCCGTCTACGTCTCGGGCTTGGCCCCGTTTTGCATGTGCTTCAATAAACCTGCTAGGGGATTGTTTGACTTAAGCAAATATAGAAGTGGTACGAGTATGTCAAGTTGGCTATGATTTGCAATTTTTGACTATTGAATTCCGGAAAAACTTTACAAACTTTTACGTAAACGCGCAATATTTTTATGTGCATTTAGATTTTTTTACGGATTTCGGGATTTCGGAGTTAAAATGATATTTTCTAGATACTTAAATGTAACAATGAGCAAATGATGTAAATCGCGTCAGCGCTAACGATGTCACAAAAGTGTAACAAACGTCTTAACTTGCCCCCAAAGAACGTATCAGGCTTTCAAGGATATCTTTATGAATGTCGTTATTGCTGGACCAAACCTACAAGTTAAGTATGTGGGCCCGATTTGGATTTTGTGATAGACATCTATTAGATATCTTTTAGACATTGCCAAGATACGATAACGATATGTTTAAGATCTAACCTGTCAAATTTGACATTTCCGCGATTTTGGAGATACTCTTGAACGATTTCCACAAGATATTACTTAGAGATCTAATTCACATATTATCTAATAGATATCTAACACGATCTATCGTAAAAGTGACATTGGTTGCCCGAATTGCGCTGCAAAAGAGAACTAGTTGAAATCTAAACTATAACGTATCTAGAATGGATCTAGTGCGTGTCGTCTCTTGTGAATATCTTGAAGTTCGAATACGGCAGATCCCTGCAACTTGTCGTGCTTTGCTCTAATCTGTTAATATCATAGAGATTTTCAAAACCTTTACCATAATTTTGCACTTTTGCGCATCTTTCTGCAGACTAAGTAAATAAAACAAAACAAATACGACTAACAAGGTCACAAATGGCAAAAAGTGTTAAACACCAGTTGTCGTTGAAACAACTGTGTTTACCCCGTGCGTGCGGCCTAGCCTTTAGCGGCTTTAGCCTCGACCTCGTTGTGCCGATAATTCCATTGTATAACACCGGAACTGATGCGACGACACTTCTTAAATTCTTGTGGTTACTGAGGTGTAGACGACCCGTCTTTGGGATTGGGGGATTTGTAATGTAGGAAAGAAAAAATATATAATTACGTAACTAATATGCTTGGTAATATAACACATAAATATGTAGTTACTGAAGTCATGTAGCGTGCATTTATAGTTATGATCAACATACAAATGAAATTATTTAAAAATGTTATAGTCATAAAAATAAAACAAATAAATCTAAGTAAATAAACTACTATGCTATTCGAAAAGACCACCGCCAGTTGTACCGGCTGCAAAAGTGCCACCACGTTGGATGGCGATGGCCAACCTTTGCACCATGCAGGCATGAACCCACGAACGAAATTCTATTCTATTATATTCTATTCTATATGTTCAAACGAGTGGTTGTATCAGCAACACTGATAAACGTTTTAATAATTTAATAACACTTCCTCTTTTGGCGTCGGGGGTTAAAAGTGTTAAAACGCCCCAAACGTAAACCTAACACACATACCTATATGTATACCCCAAACGTAAATAAAGCGCCCCAAACGTGCGTACACAATACACATGCCTCCAAACGTGATTCACGCATGTATCAGATGATGTAGTGAGTCAATCTCAGAAGCTATTTACAAAATATTAGCGACAACTGCTCGTGTCCATTTTAACTTGATCTTTCGATAATTTAAGAGGTTTTAGTAGCATTGCCAACTATAGAGGTACAACAGATTGAACCTATCGATCAAACGCCGCAATGTACCGAAAATTAGCATGCAAGTTTTTGCATCGTCTAACTGAGCCTATTAACACTGGTGAAGAGTGCCCACAATCGTCACGTCCCTCAGCTATGAGGTTACGACAAGGAAGAGACAGAACTGAGTCTGCATGCATGCTGAATGGTCGGGGGCATTTGGGGACATTTCTGACGTTTATATTGATTAAAATGCAGTTGCATTAGTGAGAATAAAAACTGTGAAGGACGGACAGATGGAAGTGATAAAACTATAAACGTTGCATACATCTACCAAAATAGGGTACGCATACGCATACCTTAAAATCATCAAATACGGCCGATACCTACTGGTTTCCCTGAATCACTGCTCCCAAAGCACAGCAACAACAACAACATCTCAGCTGAGCAAAAACGCCGTAACGTACTGTAATGTGATTGCGGAAAGTAAAAAAGCTGATTGGGCGCATTCCTCGCGCGGCGCCCGCGCCCGCGCCGCCGGCCGTTGACGTTGGCCGATGACCACGCTGGGATTGTTTTGCGATCAATTTTGTATCTTGGAATCTGCTTTTAACCGACTTCAAAAATAGGAGGTTATCAACTTCAGGTACCTACTGCATTTTTTGTATGTTTGTTACCTCTAAAAGCACTGGCACCGACTTCAAACATAGGTATATATAAGTTTCTGGCTCATATACAAGAGAGGAGGGAGGAGCGAGATATCTCAGGATTCCTAAATATAAGAATGACAATTCGATTGTTTTTCTTTTTCAAGTATCTATTTAACCACCCAATCTGCCATGATATGTACCATATCTGCCATACTCGTACAATAGGTGTAAAGGGTCACTTAATGTAATGTTTAAAGAACTTCGACGAAAATTATGTGTGATAAATATTTAATATTACTCTCGAGATAAACACTCAAGGAAGCTCATTCAAATTTTAAGCGGTCAGATTGTTATAAACGCAAGCGACAATTCAGTTATCGTAAAGAGTTTACTCACCTACTTAAATTTAGGTAGGTACTTAAAGTCTATTTTTTTATTCGGTAGACTAAAATGACATTTCATAGTATGAAATGGCATTTTATGTTCATACTATGAAATGTCATTTCAGTCTACCGAATAAAAAATAGACTTTAGTGCCGTTCATTAAATCGGCCTCAAATAGTAGACACAGATCTTGTGCCGCAAACAGATGAGCAATACAAATGCAAATAAGGTTTTATTTCCTTTGTAAATAGTGACAGTCAATGTCGTGCTGATCGTAGAGCAAATATACTTACTATGACTCTTTGTCGTGTCGTAGAGCTGACGAGAACAGTGGCAAAAAGTAATAAATTAGGCTCTATAGCTTATCCTTCAATAACTTACTCGTATTGCCTCAAATACCAATTTGACCTTCAAGAATAGAGCGGACTTCACCATCTTAAAGGCAGGCAACGCACTTGCAAATCCTCTGGTGTTGCGATGGGCGACGATATTTGCTAACCATTAGGCGTTTAGTTCGCTTGTTTGCCTCCTATATCATCAAAAAGATCCGCATTAGTCTCTTTTACGCTAACTTTTTGTACGACTACGTCCATAATATTTTATTGCCTAGTTCAGTCAGAGTTAACGATTGATTGAAAAACCTCGCATAATAAGAAAAGCGTTTACTAAATAATTATATCACTAGCTAAAATAAATAATGATGTCCATTATCTGGTCATTATTGTCATTTCACGGATTTATGCATTTTGATGAACTATACTAATTAATTGGAGCTTATCGCGCTGCAGCTCTCATTCGTTATATCCCATTATTATTGGAAATTAGTTGGTAGTAATTAGTAATAATATGGCGCCAATTTGACGATGCAATAATGAGAATTCATTACGAGTATTACGAGATACGAATACAAAGCTTGACTATTACTTATGTAGTAGAATAACACTCTTCGTCTTTATATTTCCTACGGTTCTAAATTCATCATTTTCAGGGCCACGCCGTCCTGAATTTTATGGTTCAGTTTTGCCCCCTTTTTCGAAGATGTATATCCTTATAGTAGAACTTGTAACGCTTTTTTGGAACTATCGGATGAGCCTGTACTTATACCCTACACCCTACTCATATCTTTCTGCCTGTCTTACGAACTTTCGCACGGATCCCACAGACCAGATTATCCTATTGAGACCGTCGCTATTGGAAAATGACCGAACGGAATGACATCAAATTATCATGACTTCTGACACTTCGCTGTGTTGCCATTGATGCGTGAGCGCAAGTGTAACGTATGGACCAATGGAACGTGACCTCGAGGTGTGAGGAGGAAGAGAAAGAACCGTCAGAAGGGGTTCATCGTAGGTTTAGAGTCAGACCAAGAAAAGTCTGCAGCGGGTTTGACAGCCCTCGCAGTGCCAGTGTTATTTTAAACGTCAAACTTCTATTAAATTATGACGTGAAAATAACACTTGCACTGCGTGGGCTATCAAATCCGCTGCAGACTTTTCTTGGTCTGACTCTACCTCGGTTATGCTGTATAAATAAAGCAAAAAAAAATCGTTTTTTGTATAAAATGCAAAGAGATTCAGACTAAAATTTGGTTGTACGGATATGATGGTTATTCTTGTCTACGTGAGAGCGTGATAAAACGGCGTCCGTCACTTTCTATCCTTAGTGAGTGACAGTTATTTTATCACGTGGATAAATCCATCCATACTAGGTACGCCTGCAGGATCCTTATCATTCAAAGCCGTTCAAAATGAGTTGTTCGCATTTATTTTCGTCAGCGCGACGTATCGGGGTCGTAGCTAGATAGCGTCCATCTCAATCTGAAAGCGAAATGGGTGTCCATTGTCAATTACTTCAATTGATTGATTGGAGAACTTTCTAACTGACGAGACTGACGGACGGAAACGGGTCATCGGTAACAATTTATTTGTAATCGTAAATAAAGTAGTGTAGCGATTTTTTTATAAGTACTAATTTAAAAAGTGTCACTCTTGTGGGGTCGTTACTATATTAGATGATGATAAATATTCAGGCACTACCTACCCACTCCGCTTCGGACAATTTATAAATGTGGTGAAATCACCAAATGATTATTGATATCTTGAAGCATTTTATTTTGTAAAGCAAGGCCCGTTTAATTTGTAGGTATGATGGCTCTTTAAATAGGTAACGAATGTTTTGGAAATCATAAAATAAACGGATTTAAAAGCCTAATTTCCTTAGGAATCTTTTGCATTTAATGAATGTGTTTCAAAAGATTCTGGGCCCGATTCGGATTTTGTAATAGACATCTATTAGATATCTTTTAGACATCGTCAAGATACGATAACGATATGTTTAAGATCCGCGATTCTGGAGATACTCTTGAACGTTTTCCACAAGATATTACTTAGAGATCTAATTCACATCTAATAGATATCTAACACGATCTATCGTAAAAGTGACGTGAATTGCGCTGCAAAAGAGAACTAGATGAAATCTAAACTATAACGTATCTAGAATGGATCTAGTACGTGTCGTCTCTTGTGAATATTTTGAAGTTCGAATACGGCAGTCTCTTGTGCTATACTCGTACTGCTCGTACAATATAAAGCGCTATTATAACCAAAAATGTAAAATGTCTTTTATATTTAATTCTATTCTTTCTTTCTAATCTCTAACAGACTAGCGTACACCTGACTCAGTAGGTACCTATTTAGTATTTACTATTTACTCTTCTTTACGCGCGGATCCCGTTATCAGGATGCTGCACGTACAATCGCTTACCAACTGCAAGTTAAAGACCAGCATAACATGACCCCTGGACCCATACCAACTGTGAACAAATGAAAATCAATCTTATACTGGAGAATTATGGCGATGACAGATCTGGTTGCGCCGGAGTCGGGTCAGTGACTGCTCGCACCTGCCTTTTTGCTAACGAATGCAATTCGCATGTTCAATTATTTTTTTGTAGTGTCGATCTATCGTGTCAATTCGCACGGTACACCTTTCAGCGCGCTCAAAACGCCCTGGCAACAGTTGACGTCAAATATTGTCAACAGTCGTAGTCGTTGACATCACATATTGTCACAGTATATGATTTAATTGCTCTCAAAATATTACGTTACAAGTAATATATCGTTGTTATCAAAATATATTTTTTATGAATAAACTGAAATGTTAATTAAAAGTCAACGTGTGTCTTGTCAACATCTCTTTAAATATATTTATCTAAAGAGTTACAGTTAAACCCTTAGTTCAGTAGATTTGAAATAATTGTAAGTCCTAAGTAAATATATTTCTAACAAGTCACTCTCGCAAATTTAGTCGAATTCCGCTCGAAAAGTCGCGGCCTGGCCTGTGTTGTGGATAGTTGTTCCAGTAGACCCTCGTGACGGATCGAAACATGTCGGGCGAAATTTGATAAAAATTGCGTGTGTGAGTGACTCGATATTAGTGATGGGTCGTTACCAGTAACTTACTCAAAGTGGGAATATTCCCGGTAATGCTACCAGTAACATTACCCCCGATCGGTAACATTGAGAAACTTTGAAAAAAATATTAGAATTGTATATGTTTTTTCGTGTTAAATACTTAAATAAAAAACAATGCTATTATTTACAGTCATAAACCAGTCAAAGATTCTCTGAGAGAGTAAATTCCCAATGTTACCGGTAATATTCCCAATATTACCAGGTATTTTTCCAAAGTTACTGGGAATAATACTATCTGGAAATAACGATAAAATAATGCTTAATTGTGTAAAATTAAAGAAAATATGTGTATAAATCAGTTTAATTATTAAAATCAACATTTTGTATAATAATGATTAGTTTTATGTAAAATATTAACTAAATTATTTAAAATAAAATGATATTTGTACATTTTTTCCTGGCCATTGTTTTAGCTAGTCATATTTAGAAGATATATAAAAGAATCACCACGCCTTTAGACAATGACCACTTCATAACAGTTAAAGAGTCGTGGTATTTATTTGTACATGGCCATTAACTTATTTTATTTATAAAAAAAATGTAAATTATAGAAATATAATTCAATTATTCAGTACGAGTAGTCTATGTTTTCTAGCAAAATCATTGATATGGAATTTATGAAAAGAGAGTCAGTTTTATGGTACGATCCATATTAAGATAAAAATATATTTACCTGCTCATCTTTGTCCATCAATGCTGGTCTTACATCTCTTGTATGTTGCGATGTAGAGGCACGGTCACTGTTACTTGATAGTTTATTGTCACATAATATTGTTGATTTTTTGTCATACTGTCTAAAACTCTCCTTTACATCTTGGGGACTCTTTTTACATTTCAGAATATGACATGCAAATTTTGTTGCGTTTCGAAAGTTGAGCACAACACTGCAAAAGTTGCAAGTGAAACTTTTTTTATTGTTTATAGTATTTTGGGTAAAATGACTATACACTTGACTTTTCGGCTTCATTGTAACATATCCAGTCCTCCATCCACTAGTTATCGCAAATAATTAATACGTTCACTCTAACCCGTGTTTTAGATAAGACTATCCCCCTGACTAGGGGTCCAGGTAACAATTGAGATAAGAAACAGATTGAGTGAAAGAGAAAACAGATGCCAAGTGTGAAAGAGACATATTTATGTACATAACGTACTATGAAAATAACTTTTTAACCTTATTTTATCTCATAGAAATCATTACTATCATCAGTTTCGTATGTTACCATCTTTTGGGAATGTTACTGGTAACATTGGTAACTTACTAGTAATATTCCCAAATGGAAACTTACTGGTAGCGGGAATGTTTCCGCAGCCCATCACTACTCGATATCAATATATTTTAATTTGATGATTCTCGAGATGATTCTTCTTCGGTATTTAAAGTTTCAATCATGTCGTCATTCTCAGGTATAACAGTAATGAATCACCGTACAAACAAATGACTATAGTATTTGTAAACATTACTCCGTGTATTTAAATACGTAAACGTAAGATGAGAGCCAGCTGGGTAAACCCCAATTCCCGGGAATGTCTTGACTGTCAATAATGTGTCACCACATTGTGTAATGATTGATTTGTGATTAATTTACCTGAATGACGAATTACCCTTCCTAGGAGGCCAAAACAAACTTACATTTTGACATCAAAATCTTATACCTTTAAACGAGCAATTCTTGTTTATTTATTTATTTATATATATATATATATATATATATATATATTTTGGGGATCTCGGAAACGGCTCTAACGATTTGGATGAAATTTGCTATATGGGGGTTTTCGGGGGCGAAAAATCGATCTAGCTAGGTCATAAGAGATAACTCTGGGAAAACGCGCATTTTCGAGTTTTGATATGTTTTCTGAGTTTTGCTCGGTCTCCCAGATATTGATATCTAAATGTTTCATTCGCCCGTGCGGCGTCGCTCGCGTCAATAAACCGTTTGCCAGGCGATATGGGTCCAAATAGAATATTATTAATAAGTGTTAATAAGGCTTAAATTGTCTTAGTAAAAAAATTACATACATGACACATTGTATTAGTAGGTATTACACACTATACTGTACATTTTACAAGCTTTTATTTAACTTGCAATGTAACTATGTATATTCGGGTCAAATTTTGCAAGAAAAATACTGTTACGAAAAATAAGCGGGTTGTGTTTAATCTGAATATCCCTCCCAACTCCCATAACAGCTGAACAGCTTTGATTCTATTTTTCTTCCTATATTTTCTAATGTTTATTTCCTTGTTCCAGAATGCGAGGCGACCGTGAGATGGCGCCGTGTCTAGGCGCAATCCTGACCGTTCTTAGCTTGGTTGCTTTAAGCAATGCCGGTAAGTTTATGCGTAATTAAATATAAAAACACTGTAATATAGTGGTATTAGTGGTACATCACATAGAACTAGACCTTTTTAAAAATATCTATTTACATCTTAACTGTAGAAGTATGTTCAGATATTTGTGGTCATCATTGCACTTCCCACTAAGATAGGTGAGTATATCTAAAGGACACATAAACATATTGAACATTTGCATGAATGGACATTTTTAATTAACCTGGTTATAAAAAAGATAAAAAGGGCTTCATACCCATGTATTTTTCTGTCTAAATTAAACTATGAAACGAATAATAGGTATAATATTATCATAATAAGCAACTACAGCTAAAGTGAGCGCGTTTATGTCGTTTTAATTGCTATGGGTAAACTATCTGTCCAAGACCTAATGATACGTAACTTCTAGTGCCCGACCGAAGTTTAGGTTCTAATTTGGCATAAAAATCATGTCTCGGCCGAAGGTTAAGTTACGAGTTACGACCAAAACAATTGCCGTATTTTTTGGCCACGATGAAATTAGAAAAACAAAACGTATTTTCGGCAGGATCCGACCGAAGTTTTTATTTCAGTTCCAGCAGAATTCGGCATGAGCTTCGGCGAAAACTTCGGTTTCTGCCGAAACTAGAACAAAATCCGGTGTTGGACAATGATTTATAACTCAAGATAGGTTATAGGCGTTCCAAAATTGAAGCTTACCTTGTGACAAATTGGACAAGTTGCCTTTAGTCGCGGCTGGACAAGCGAAAAATGTGCATGTGCTAACGAGCTCCTGCACACCGAAAGAGAAAGAGACGACCTTATGTCTAACAACGAGTGTGACAAAGATGGATGGAATGAGAAAATTAATCAAAAATACCAGATTTCTTCGTAGGCACAGAAATAAATATGGAAGTATTTTTTGTGCTCCTCAAGTATGAGTATAACCTATCTATGGTTATATAATATCATTGGTGTTGGACACTAGTAATTTCATGTGGGTGACATTTTTCGTCAAATTACATGTATTTCAATAAATATATGGTTATTAAAGTAGCTACGACTCTAGTCTCTATTTATACCTAGTTACTTCGTTTAGCAAAACTATGGTTAAATTATTTAAAGTCGATTTTAATAAGACCCGTCACGCTAAATAATACAATTAATTTCACGACATCGTAGCCTTTTAAACAAGTGAATGAATGAATGAATGATTTAATCGAATGCAATGACCTTGAACTGTTTTGTTGAGTCGTCTGCGCATGGAAATGTCAAACACTGAATGAAGGGCGTATAAATACGCTACTGAGTCATCGATTCAGCTGAAATGGATATGAATGGAAGGCGAAGGCCACTTCTGTGTACTTTCACGTAATTTCGTAATTCAGGGAATTTTCCTTAAAGTTTGTGTTTTTAAATATGGCTTGTGTGATTCATTGATTTATTCGACGTATTCTTTTCTGTCTTACTACGGTTTCTTAAGCAAATTGCATGGACACATTATGAATATAAAACTAAAACTAACTACAATTAAAATATCTAAAACTAAAAATTAAAAATACCTATCAAAATTTGGTGCCCTCGGGAGGGTGCCCAATACGCATACTTGTAGTTATTAGTTTTAGTTTTATATTCTATGTCTTTTAGTAATTTATATTAATAAAGTTGTAACATTATGAATGAATTTATTCACAAAGTGGATATGTCATTTATAATAAGCCTACGTCATATCAAATAGATTGAAACGAGTCACTCACGTTTTTGCTCGAGCAAATTTACATTTAAAATACGTGAGTGACCGTTTAATATTTTATAAATGTTTGAGCATCACGGTTTTGTTATTTAAAGTCGAAGTCTTAGTTATACTGAAAATTTAATATCGTATAATAAATCGTAAATCGTATCGTAGGTAAGTACCTATTATATCGTAGAAGTCAAACCTACCTTTTTGCGCAGTTATGCAAAACGGCATTAATTAAATATTGTTATCAATTTTGTACGTTCACATTTCATTCTTAATTGTGATAGCTTAACTATTTATATTATTTACTGCTTTAATACGTGATAATTGTGTTTTAATTGACATTCCTTAAATAGTTTATATTTTTATCTGGTATAATAACCTAATAACAAAGATACAAACCGTTATAAACTTAAAATTTGTACTACATATAATATTATAAATTTGAACTTTTTAGTTTCTGGTCAGTATATGTTTGTATTGTAGCCGTAAGTAATACTAACATTATTTTTTATTGCTTTGTTTTGTTTTAATTTTTTTTACTAACCAATGATATGGACGATAATATGTCTGAAATAAAAAATAATAATTTAAATTTCAAATATGGCCCAAAAAAATCTTAACTAAGGAACAATTAAGAATAATTGTTTCTACCTTTCTATTTGCATCATTTACTAGTCTCTGTTTAGCGTCTCCAGCATAATAATGTCGCCATACACACGACGCAGGTAATTCATACAAACTTCACTCTAATCGGGGTCTACCGCAAAAATCGAAGTTCGCAAGTTGCGGGCATTATTCTCTTGGAGTCAAAGAGAAAGATCCCCGCAATTTGCGAATTTCGGTTTTCGCGGTAGCCCCTCTGCTCATCCAGTGATTCTCGGTAGAGATGAATGTACAATATTAGCGACAACCGCTCGGGAGTGCTCCGCGCATCCGGCGGCCGCCCGGGCTTGTCCAGCCAGCCTATTATGGATAGCTTTATCCATCTTTATCCACGTGATAAAATAACTGTCACTGTTTAACACCGTGGGATAGAAAGTGACGGACACCGTTTTATCACGCTGTCACGTAGACAAGAACGACCATCATATCCGTACAGCTCGTTTATGGATACAGGCAAATACAGGGATACGATTACATTTATGACATCAACTGGAAATTTTATGCATTTCTTCTAAGATTTAACTCAGGTTTCCCACGTAAAGCCTAACTAGTTTGTATTTGGCCATGAGATAGTGCTACAAACAGCTTATATGGCAATTTATGTATGTAATATGTAATGGCAATAATGTGCGTACCTTATTTATACTTGTATAGTCCGGAATTCTTGAGCCTTATCAATATAGTAATTTTTAGTTTTATAATGCATATACTTAGTTTAGTTTGTATTTTTATGTCGCAATAAATAATTTTAACGTAGGTGAGGGTGGGGAGGGTCGATCCCTAGGGGACACTTGGTAAACTTCATTTTTAATCAAACCAAACGAGATACAATTTTTTGCGCTGGTAACACTCATTCATTCGTTCCTAACTTCACGTTCTGTCATGGCACTGTATCGGAAAAGTCAGTGGTTCAAAAATGGCGGACGGTGAAAGATTTTCTGCGTACTATATTCAATTTTCGGTAAGCTTTAACTGGATTTATTTTATAATATGAGATGGAAATGATGTTAGTGAGTGTGCTTATTTTATTTGTTGTTTATTGAAGTGATGATTAACTTGGATTACATTGATATACGCGAACACATGTTTCGAGTACGGCACGTTTTATAATCTTACTATGTATGGGGAGACTTTGTCTTTTTCTTCAGGGGAGATATGATTCCGGGATCATGTCACCCCCAAAGCGATCAAGTATACATTGTAATAAATTTACTTACAAAATGATTCATAGAGCTATCATAAATATTTTCTTTTCTTTAGTAAATCATGCCGCGAAAGTACGACCAGAGAAACACTGATTTAAACTTTCAAGGTTTTTGACTCATTATTGTTTATTAAAACGGAATTTAATGGCGTATAATTCAGTTTTTAATTATACAACCGACTCCGAAAACGGATTTATCCCCGTGGCCTTTGAAAAGACTGACTAAAGTTGACATCAACATTTTACGAACTACCCGTACTTGGTCTTTTTTATCAAGTTAAACGTTTTACACACAGGGGACATTACTCGGTCGACAAAAAACACTTATAACGATATTTGGTTTTCAACCGGCGATATTTGTTTTTATGGATGAAATGCTATTTCAATGGCTTTCCGACCGACGGTCCATAGAAAGGATTTTAGGATTATGCAGCTCAAACACCGTCCTCGAAACGTGAGCAGTAAATTTCTAAACTTATTTATTATAGTAAACAATAACGACCAGTTATGGGTAAAAAAATTAAAATTGCTGTAGGTATCTGACGCTAAAAATACCTTCATAAGAACTTTAAAAAAATTAGCTTGTTACAAGAAATTTTATGTTAATAACTTCGATTTTTGTTTTTTTTTGGTACAAAAATTGATTCCCTATTTTATGTTGTTTTATGGATAATACGATTACATTGTTTTTTAAAAGTATAAGTTTATGGATTAATATGTGTTTGATATCTTCATATATTAATTTTCTGTAGATAAAGTGAATAAATTAATGTAGATACTACCCTCGAAATATGACATTGCCACTTAAAATCTTTTTACCAAGTGTCCCCAAATCTGGAAGACTTGATCCCTTCGGCTTAGACATCTGATTACCGGAAATACAACTTCAAAGCATAGAAGATGCAATATATATATGTTTGCTGTGTATTTTACAAATTATAGATGCATTGCTAATAGCGATCCGAGTTATATAATCAATGAGAATCTGGTATAGGGAGACATGGTGAAAATATGTTTACCATGTGTCCCAAGAACCAGGGTCACTTGATCCCCCTAGGATCAAGGCTCCCGACCAGGGGTAAACAAGTCTCCCTTACATAGGGGACACATGGTAAAAGTCAACAGTATGGGTTTTCATTAAATAATGATCTAATTTATTGCACAAATCTGTTCTAATTCAAACTATTAATGAAGAGATAAATTCTGAGTCGTATGGTCTATAAAGTTTTTCAATACTACAAATAGTTAAGAAAATGTATGCTAAAAACAAAAGGGGTGATCAACCCTCCCCAGTTTCCCCTATATAGTACTTGGTAATCTGTCCACGATATTTAAACATTTTAAACTGCAATCGAAAATTTCACCTAAACTCACTTAAATAAATAGAAAATCTTAAATAAATAATATATTACTGTTAGATGATTTTATGTTATAAGTTAAAACAAGCAATTTGCTCTCTGAATTCTCTGATAGACCTAGCATTTACACATAATATTAAATTGGAAGTGTAATTTCTTGTTAACTACAGAGACATTTTTGATTACGCCAGAGATAACAAATAAAAAGATATAAAAAATCTCGTTCTAAAAGTCAATTTGTCCTTAATTCAAAGGCATGTCAAAGTCATACTGTGAAACCTTATTGTGCTGTTAATATCTTCCTTTAATATCATTATGTCACTGAATACTTGATAATGCCCAAAAAAGGCAATTACGTCGTCTAGACTATCTTTTGAAAGGCGAGTCTGTTGTCGAGATGAAGTTATTCAGTGTTAAAGTAATTGCCAGACTTCAGAAAAACACGATATTTTACTTAATCTTGCGCCCATACTAAAGAGGCCAATTTGACCGTACACTTTGACATCAAAATGATTTCATTTAGTTGTTATTCGTTCGTGCATTTCAATCGTGATTGTCCGATTAGGTATATATTAGCGCGAGCGAGACGCACGGGCGAATGAGAACAAAATTACATAATTTAGACATCATTTTGATGTCAAAATATAAGTTCGAGTTGGCCTCAAGGTATACCTTCTGTTGACGATTCAAGAGACAGATCGAAATATGTCGAGTCGATCGAGTGAACTTATACCTATTACGTGAGTGACCCGTAATATGCTAGATGTGCCACGGAAGATTTATACTTAGTTAAAATATTCTTTGACCGTATTAGAATAAATTATTGAAAGGCATATCATTTGACAGATCGTAGATTAAACATTACTTACCCTTGCTGCTGTACTGGTATTAGATACCTGAGCATCTATGCCCATTATTGTTTTTTCACCCTGGCTAGTGGGTCCTAGCGGTCTGACCTTTTTGGCACTCGTCCTCAGCTAGCCGCGCGCGGGGCGGGGCGAGCGGCCGGACGGCATTCCTCGCGTGACTCACTCCGGACGCGGGGACGTACGTAGCCGGTCATACTTTACTATCACTGGCTATTAGTTTCCAAGAGGCATTATCACACTGGTGTAGTGGGTCCTAGTCTGACCTTTTTGGCACTCGTCCTCAGCTAGCCGCGGGGACGTACTTACGTAGCCGGTCATAGTTTACTATTACTGGCTATTAGTTTAATTCGAGAGGCTGGTATCCATGTTGGGGGCTGTTTGATAATGATAACCTAGAAACATGCTGAATTTGCACTTCAAAAAAAAGCTAGCAATCGTGACTATGTCAAGGACACTGTTAAAGTATTTTTTTTTAAATACCTGTCGTTAAATTTAAATAATCACGATTATTTAGCCTATCCCAATACTATCCTACTAGTGCCTACGCCAATTCCTGGGATTAGTTGCCAAGCGGACCCCAGGCTTCCATGAGCCGTGGCCAAAATGCCGGGACAACGCGAGGAAGAAGAGAAGAATCACGATTATTTAGCAGTGGCGCTAGTGTGCACGTTGATGGACTCTTAACTCATTGACTGCCACAGTCGGCTGTGGCCGTCATCGGAAAATCTTGCCAAGGGCGCCAAAGACGGCAACAGCCGACAGCTTCACCAATGCAGTAGGGACTTACGCGGAACTCCATAAAGTTCAATTTCGCTTAAATAATCGCGATCGCCTGGCGTCCGGGGCACGGCATATTCCTTCGTCGTCTGGCGTTCAAAAGGTTAAGCCAGCTACATACGCAGCGCGGCCGATGACCGCGCATCTCAGGAATGGCCTCTATCCGTCGGCATACATACCTACATTACATTACATACGGCATACATTTCGCACATTATTGACATATTGATGGTGTTCAGTAATGAATACCATCTATGTCAACAACAATGATTAAGTGACAAATAAATACCCATTAGGGAAAACTAGGTTTAGGTTATTAGCTCCTATTGTTGTAGGAAAGTAACTTCTACTGCCTTAAAATAAGGATGAAGAGGCTAATCATTGGAAGGGTCAAAATTGTTGTAGTTTAGGAAAGGTAGAGAGAGGGCAATAGAGAGTTACTCTCTCCCTTGGAGGATACAACTAAACGGAGTAGCCATTAACAGGCTTTCCCCTCTGTCGAAAATAGGCGGCCAACGGTCATACACAATGTATGGACTGACGTTTATCTGACATGGCTATTTTTACGTTACGTATACATTTGACGTTCCCCTCCCCCGCAAAAATCGGCAGACTGTTTTGTACGGAAAATTACAGACATGGCGTCTCCGTTTGATTATATCCTCCAAGCTCTCTCCAGGCGGGTGTTATGCCTGGGGACCGAAGTCCACTGAGAGATAGTCAGAAGGAGTATATATAGAAGTGACATTTGAAACTCCGTAAGTGCGATGTAGGTTTCTCATAGAAATAGAATGCGACAATTACAAGTCTCTGAGGTTTCTACCTCACTAACGCCATCTGTTAGAGTCATGTGGCAAGTCGTCGACAGTGACAGCTGGAGGAGACGCCACAGTAGTTTAACATCTATATAGTATTGTAACATTTATAAATTGTAGGTATGTATTTCATTTTATAAAAAAAAGCGTTTAAGATTATTTGAAAGCCTGACTCAAGCATCATTAAACGTGCTAAATTGTTAGGACCGAAAAAAAGAACAGAAAGTGACATATATAATTGTTATTTGTAATAGTTATATGTAGGTACCTGCTTGGTATACCTATGTTAATTTTAAGTTTCATAGCGCATTGGATCTGTCTGTAAAGTCGTGTAAACTTTTTCAAATAAATAAAATAATACCAAAAAATAATAATAATTAAACACTACTACTTTTATATTTTACTTTTATATTCATATTATAAAAACCCTAACTTAAGAGAAAAGATAAATAAAGAGATTAAACACTACAAATTCACATTAGGTAGGTATAATGAGTGCCAAGAAGATTCGATTCGTATTACTATGAAGACTTCCAAAACAATAGCAGGACTATACTTATACAAATAATAGGGATTATAAGGACTAGGTACCTAGTCAATTTAATAGTAATTAGACTAGAATATTTCTGAGCGCTTACAGCGGCAGTTATTTTTTAAAGTTATCATTTGAATACTAATATGCCTTAAAAGCTGACTATAATTTACTAGTAGTTCGCCCCGAACCTTGAACTCGCGTTTCGCATAGGACTGTATTTTAAAAATGGTAAATTAAAAAAAAATGTGTAAGCCGAGCACTTTCATTTGATACCAAACTCGACCATACTTTCTTGCAAAAAAGAAAACCAGAATAGCAAGACCCCTCTCAAATTGCTTTTTAGCCTTCTAAGCTCTTCTAGCTCAATAACCCCTTGATCGAACCTGCTCATAATTTAATGACTAAAATATAATGCCCTCAACTACACGTTTACCCAATTTCATTTAAATTAGAACAAATTTACTTAAGTTATTGTGTATCAAACTATCCTCTGATAGTTCAGCTTAAAAACATCGAAATGCCGGGACGTGCCGCTAGCCAGCCGCGTGTCCCAAGTCGAATGTAAGAACTTCGCTTCGCTTCGCTCGCTCGTTCGATTATTATGTATGTAAAAGTAGATATATTAGATCAAAAAAGTGCAAAAGTAAAAAAGTGCCCACGCTGCATCGGTGTGGGTTGGCGACCCTTTGGAATGCCTTCGCAGGTGCATGCCAGTGCAATCGATGCGATGCACTTTTTGTCCTCTCATAATACTGAGAGCCCATTGCGTCAGACATTATAGCTTTATAGTCTGTTCACGGATAAAAGTATCAAGTATCGTCGTAAAAGGCATCTAGATACTATAATTATGTTGGGGATAAATTAAAATAATTACAAATATTATGATGGTTAAGTAGGGGTCAAACATATTTTAGAATATGGTAATTTCTGTGGACGATACAATAAAAGTTAACGACGCCAGTACCAGTTACCCCCCTTGACGGTACATCCCATACAAAAGTACATAGGTACAAAGGCCAAAAAAATTCATGTTAAAACATTTTTTTCTTCTACTGTTTTCTTTATCAGAACACGATACTGAATATGCCCTTAAACGGATCCTATTTATGTTACACCTTGTTTAAGTACCTATACCTATATTCCGTTCTTCTTAATAAGTGTTAAAGGTCAAGTCGTGGGCCATGGGGTCCAAATAAGTAAATAAATGAATTAAAACCCAAAACGTGCGTACTAAACGAAAGATATATTTTTCCAAGAAGACAGTTGACAGGACAACTTTTTAAATGTTGCTATACAGACTAAAACTCCATTCTGCAACATATTCCGCCAACAGAAAATAACATAACTAGGCACAAATCAATACCTTATTCAATATTAAATCACATTTTACATTAGCTTCTTGTATACTTGTATTACATAGATCAATATCTAGAGTGGACTGTAATCTTTTAAGGTTTGTGAAATTGAAATTAATATAACTCTTATTAAAACTAATAAGTTGCTATGTAAGCAAGTTCACAAGATTGCTATGAAAGTAGTTATGAAACAGTATGTAAAAACATAATATAAGACACATTTTATGGAACTAAATGAACATCTTATAAATTCTATGCGAACAGCATCAACACATAGTACATGACTACCTACTTACAGTTATAAATTAAGTATCAGTTCAATTTAGTAGGACAATTAGCCATAATACTTAAATAAAATATTAAAATACAATGTTATGACATTTTTTAACACAACCTATTCATCTAAAGGCAGTATACACACTTTAGTAATAGAAGTTGTATGAACTTTACCATTAGCCTTTTTTACTTCTAAGGCTCTTATCTTCCCATCCTGACCTGGAAAAACCTTGGTAACCCTAGCCATAGGCCAAGTCATAGGTGGAGTATCTATTTCACGCAAGATAACTAGAGCACCTATTTTAATATTAGGCAATGCCGTCTTCCATTTAGGACGGTTTTGTAAGACATTTAGGTATTGTTTAGACCAGTATCGCCAAAAATGCTGCTGCAGAGCAGTACATTTTCGCCAAAATTTCAATCTATTATCAGGTAAGTTCGTGATATCCTGTTCAGGATAGCAAGTTAAGGGCGCACCGGTTAAGAAGTGCCCAGGTGTTAAATAGGAGAGGTCCTCAACGTCTGATGACATTGGCGTTAAAGGCCTCGAGTTCAAAATGCTCTCAATTTGAACAAGTGCCGTGTACAACAATTCATATGTTAAAACATGTGAGCCCAACATTCTTTTCAAATGATATTTAACACTTTTTACTGCGGCCTCCCATAGACCACCAAACACCGGAGAGTAACTCGGTATGAAATGGAATGTTGTTCCCAATTTTGCAGTTACATTTTGAACATTAATTTGATGACATTTATTATTATTTAATTTATATAGCTCAGACAACTGAGTACTAGCCGACTTAAAAGTAGCGGCATTGTCACAATAAACCTCTGTTGGAACATTACGTCTAGCAATAAATCGTTTGAAGCTAGCCAAGAATGTATCAGTGGTCAGATCTGACACCAACTCTAAATGTATGGCTTTGGTAACAAAGCACACATACACAGCTATATAACCTTTAGTAGTGACAACACTTCTCACTCTTGACTGCTTTATCAGGATTGGTCCCGCAAAGTCTATACCAACCTTAGCAAACACTCGATCTATGCTGACTCTACCAGCGGGCAATGAACCCATCAGCTGTTTTGCTGTTACACCTTTTAGTCTAAAACATGTGAGACATTTGTTCACAAACTTTTTTACCAATCTCAAACCGTTAACTATATAATAGCGTTGACTTAAATTGCTAAGTACTTCTTTCTGACCGGCATGTAAAAGTTTCAAATGTTCATTTTCAATAATAAGGTAAGTTACCTTAGATTCTTTTGGTAAGATTATCTGATGCTTATGGCTATAAGGCAAGGAGGAGTGTTGCAAACGTCCACCTACTCTGAGAATACCGTTAGCATCAATGAAGGGGTTGACAGATAGTAAATACGACGAAACCTGCCTACCTGCTCGCAAAGAGGCCAGCTCTTTGTCAAAGAACCTTTCCTGTTCATTCTTTATAAACATATGCAATGCCTGGGTTGCCTCGCTAAAAGTAATAAAATTAAGCTTTATCTTTTGTGAACCCGGGTGTACATTTTTACAGAATCTTTGTATGTAGGCAAGCACGTTAACTGCCTTATTAATGTTAGAAAACTTATCTAACAAATCATTTGCAAGAGAAACCGATTGATATGATGCCATACACACCGGCTTGGAACTATCAGCATGCTTGATCTCCGGTAAGTTGTCAGGTACATTATCATTACTAACATCGGTAAACTTATACTCTGGATCAGACATGCTAGTCGGCCCGCACCACCACAGTTGGTTACCTTGTAGCTCGCTAGGTTTTACACCTCGACTCAAACAGTCAGAAGGATTGAGGTCTGTTTTTATATACAACCATTGAAAACCCTTTGTATATTCGTTAATTAATTTGACTCTATTAGCCACATAAGCATTTAGTTTTGTTGGATCCGTTTTTTGCCATGCCAGAACAACCTGAGAATCACTGAAAAGATGCACACTTTTAATAGATATTTTCTTGCTTAAAGTATTGTATGCTCTCAAGCATAATTTTGCCATCAAAAGAGATGCATTTAATTCTAATCGTGGCACAGTAATTTTCTTGTCTTTAGATGCAATGCGACTCTTAGAACAAAGAAGTGACATAGTTACTTTGCCATGCTTGTCAGTGACTCTTAAATAAATTGCGGCTCCATATGCAGAAATTGACGCATCACCAAATGCTACTAGCTGAGCAGACTGAATGTCATCAACAGTAACATTTCGTTTTATTTTAATTTCTTTCATTGTCTGCAAATCATTGTAAAATTCAAGCCATTCTTTTAGTAAAATAGGCGTGGGCACCGAGTCCCAGTCGGTACAAGATTGAGCCAATTTTTGCATGATGATTTTGGCTTGGACAAAGACGGGTCCAGCTAGACCTAAAGGGTCGTAGAACTGGCTTATGTAACTTAAAATCTGTCTTTTTGTCTTAGGGACATTTTTTGACACTGGACATGAAAGTTTAAAAGAATCCGAGTCAATATCTAACTTTAAACCCAAAGTTTTGATGTCCTTATTCAGTTCCAGTTCTCCAACAACCTGCTGCTCTACTGGAATATTTGCCAATATTGAAGGGTCATTAGCTGCCCATTTATGTAGTTTAAAACTACCTTTAGCAAGTAATTCTATCAATTGAGTTTGCGTGTCAACAATCTTTGCCAAACTATTCTCTGTGTGAATGATGTCATCTACATATGTAGAGTTTAAAATTGCCGAACTGGCTAGAGGATATTGCCTCTCGAATTTCGTAGCCAGCTCGTTCAAGCATCTTGTCGAAAGATAACTTGACGACTTCATTCCATAGCAAACTGTGTTTAGCTGAATACATTTTATTGACTCATTAGGAGTGTCTCGCCAGAGAATATTTTGCAAAGATCGCTGATCTTTCTGTACTAAAATATTTCGGAACATACGCCTGATATCACAAGCAATGAAATATTTGTGCACTCTAAATGACAACAGTATGTCAAACAGCTCCTGTTGAACAGTTGGCCCATTCATTAAAATATTATTCAATGAAATCTTATTACTCGTTAACATAGATCCATCAAAGACTACCCGTAGCTTAGTACTTACTGCATCCGGCCTTAAAACAGCTGAATGTCCCATAAAGTACACAGGATCTTTAGTAAGTTCATATGAGGAAATGTCAACATATGATCCATGACCTAAGTCGAGATATTCATGTATGAAATCCTTGTAACCTTCATACAAATTCTGATCCTTCTGAAATCTCTTCTCGAGATTATAAAATCTCTTGAGAGCTAGCCCAAATGAATCCCCCAATGTATTGTTCACATCATAGATAGGTATTTTTAATGGCAATGAAACTGTGAATTGATTATCCTCAAGTTTAACAGTTTCAGTGAACAATTTTTCGCACTGTTGTTGCTCAGATGTATGTTCCGCATATATTTCAGGTACCTTTTCTGTTTGCCAAAAATTAGACATAGTATCGCGTACATCGGTTTGACATTCGTGACAGAAAAGAGAAACAGCAGGTCGTTTAAGAATAGAAGATGGGACATCCCCTCCTACTATGTAACCAAACTGTGTGTGAACCAAGCTGGGTGCGGCATCAGGATCGCGCAGCTCCTCAGGCTGCGACAACAGGCACTGAAAAAAGATATTTGCAGCCAATAAAATATCTATCTCACTTGGAATATGGAAGGAGTCATCGGCTAACGTTATGTTGTCAGGGATCTCAATTTTTGAAATATCAATTTCAGTTTGTGGCAACATTTCATTAGTAAATTTGTCTATCACTAACAGATTTGCTTGTGTTTTATATGGATAAACACATGAGAAAATATCCAGTCGCAAACTATGTTGGACAGATTTATTTTCTAGAGTTACACCAGTTATTGTAGTAGAATCTGGCAAGAGTGGGTAACCTAGTTCCTTTGCCAGCTTTGCTGTAATAAAGGAATTCTGAGATGCACAGTCAAGCATTGCTTTAACTATGATCTCCTTGCCACTTTTAGAAACTACCTTGACTTTTACCGTTGGCAACAATACCAGCGTCTGATTATTAATGTTAGTCAAAGACACCGACGCGGGCTTTTCTTCATTTACATGAAGTATCGAGTTGTGGGATTCTTTGCACTCCTTACATTTAAAATGAAACTTGCACTTTCCTGGGTGAATGTTAAGACAAATCTTGCAAAGCTTTGTTTCCTTAACAAAATCTAGTCGTTCCGATATGGAAGCTAGAGCAAATTTAGGGCATGCATATAATTTGTGTTCCTTACCACAGTACAGACAGCCTTGGGATGCTTTGGTAGCGACAAATGATGATGATGTCACCTTGACTGGAGCTACTTTGCCAGCAGCACAGCTTGCTGGAGCACCCCGTCCCTCACTGTTCTCTAGGGCAAGGGCCCGACCTTCTAGAAATTTCAAAAAATCATTAAAGGTTGGCTGTTTTGAGGAATCCCTATGCAAATGATACTCTCGATTAGTTACCGGGTCTAGTTTTTTATTTAATAGGCAAATGAGAACGCTGTCCCATTTTTCAATGGCCTCATCAAGGTTTTTTAATGCAGCTAAATGCTGTTTTGTTATTGAAATCAAAGAGCGTAAAGCACTAGGACTTGACTTAGTTAGCACAGGCAACTCAAACAAAGCATTAATGTGCTCATTGATGATTTTATATTTATTATCGTACCTATCAGCTAAAATGCTGAGAGCTTCCGAATAACTTTGACCAATGACAGGTAAGTTTTTGACTAAATCAAATGCTTCAGCTTTTAAGAAGCTTCTCAGGTAGAAAAACTTTTGTATATTATCAAACCCTTCATTATTGTGCACAAGCGCAGTAAACATTTCGATAAAAGGTCTATAATCAGTATATTTACCATTGAACGATGGTATCTGTATATTTGGTAACTTTATTTTTGACGAAACTTGAGGCGTCGCTGCCGGCAAAACGGCAGGGGTGGGTCCAGGTTCAGATAAATCTGCAATTCGTTGACGGATCGCTGCAACACATTCATAGTATGTGGTTTCAATAGGAATGGGATCTTCCTCATCTCCTATCTGCACGCAGAGATCTTCATAATCATTGAACGCCGTCTGGGCCCTCTCAATCATCAGTTTTAACATCTCTTTATCATTAATATAAGATGCTTCCATCTTGTTCTTTAATCTTGTTAAAGTAGCTTTCTTCGTGCCTCGGCGCGTAACTAATAGACGTCGTTCTTCTTCGTTTTCCATTTTAAAATAAACACAATTTTGTGCATATGAAAAACAGAAACTTTTCGTACACGCACACGAAAAACCAAATTAAAATATATTTTCACCACAATCACTAAAATATCTGGAAAAGAACAAATGTCAAACAGATTTGAAACAAAACGTTACTTGTTTATTCCGTTCCACGCGCGCAGGATAGCTGCGCTGCGCAGTGGGTGGTGTTGCGTTTATAGAACGCTTGCTGCCGGCTCGTTGAACGCTGCGATGGCTCCGCACAATGGCGGCACCTTCAAAATCGGCAATGCCCGACGAGACGATAGAAAATTTTTTCGTGCTTCTTAGAATCCGCTTCTACGCATTTAATTTTATTTACTTACGGTTCGCGACTCAAAAGGACCATGTTAAAGGTCAAGTCGTGGGCCATGGGGTCCAAATAAGTAAATAAATGAATTAAAACCCAAAACGTGCGTACTAAACGAAAGATATATTTTTCCAAGAAGACAGTTGACAGGACAACTTTTTAAATGTTGCTATACAGACTAAAACTCCATTCTGCAACAATAAGTATCATGTTCTTACTGAAAAAAAATATTGGTATCCCTACAATAAGGTACCTATACTTTTAATTTAACCCGCAAAGCGGTAGAAATTTCACAGGTAGAGTCTGTGCGGAAAAAGAAGAGTCGTGGAATGTATGAGGCCCAATACATTCCACGACTCTTCTCTTTCCGACAGATTCTTATCAGTGAAATATCAATAATAGGTACTCTATTTTTTTCTCTTAAATGTCTCATAATTGGTACCGTTACTATATATACGCCACTTTGATAATTTTCAGTTAGAACCCTAATAAATAGAATCTATTACACTAACCTCTACATTACATTCCAAAGGACCCCTATAAGACAACATAAACTCACGAATAGGTACCTACATTATTAAGGCACCTCCTCTCTAGGGGGCACAGCATACGTGACTGCCAACTATACTGCCTTTGGCGGTTGTCACACTGGATGCGATGCCCCGATGTATGAGCGGGATAACGCTATGTGCTTATTATAGCGACATCCCGCTCGCACATCGGAGCGACATGCGAATCGCATCCAGTGAGATAACCGCCTTTAATCGACTATAACTCTTAAACTCTTGGCTATAAAGTTGCTATTCCCCTGGGTATATTAGGACTAGGGCAAAGTTCCAGTGACCTTATTTCGTTTTCTTAGAATATTGTTGAACATGGTGTTCAAAGGTAACGGAGGAATTTCTGACTTAAGACGAAACAGGAGCTGAGATTTAAATATTTTAGGTAAATATACCCGTCTCGCTAACGGAAGCGGCTCCTAAAACTAGTGTGATAAGGACAAGCCGAAAAATCTTGCGTAAAAATCTCAAAAATCGAGGTTTCGTACTCGACTGTTTCCTCCTCCAAAACTTAACCAATAGTAACCAAATTTGGAAATATAAATGATTATGAAATTATCTGTGTCGGACCGTTTTGCTTTTTTGGCTAATTGATATCAGTTTTGAATACCACGCCTCGCATTGCGGCATAGTCAATTAGGCCATTTTGGCCATTTTTGAAGGGCTCTAGCGCCTTAAAAAACAAAAATATCGAAAAAAAGCAAAACGGTCCGACACAGATATTGACAATATTAATCTGTGTTAAAAAAATCATTGCTCTAGCTTCAAAACCTACGGAGGAAACAGTCTAGTACGTTTGTATGGAGAAATGACCACTCCTGTTGGCTCTTAACTGTACATTTATATCGGCTAAAATAATGTTAAACAATAAGTGAACAGACTTCCTGTCACATCGCTAATTTTCAGTTCCCCCATATACCTACCTAGCAACTAAAGCTAAAACTAACTTACTAAAACTACATATTTGCGGTAGTTTAAATAGATAGCGTACGCGCTCCACCAGTCTACCACTATATTTATTGAGATATATGAAATGTGTAAAATAGAAAATAAATAAAATCAGTATCTAATGGCCTTCCAACGAGATAATACTGCCAGCATTCTGGGCATAACTCATGAAGTCAACCTAGAGAGCATTTTAATATACCTACTATAAGTTCATTTTAAACCACCATATTACTAAGACTCCACTGTCTGTCTGTCACCAGGCTGTAACTCATGAACCGTGATAGCTAGACAGTTGAAATTTTCTTCTATTGCCGCTATAACAACAAATACTAAAAACAATAGATAATGGCACGGTCGTGCGCAAGTCCGACTCGCACTTGGCCGGTTTTTAAAGTTTATTTTAAGTTATATAATTTAGATACATATTTTTTTCTAATAATATACCTATTGTTATATACCAATATGTACCAATTGGACTAATAAATAAATTCTACTCGTAAAAGACAAATAGAAAAACTAGGAGACTTAAAAATCTGAACGGCACTCCGTCGCGTTGTGTTCCGAGATGGAGATAGCGAATAGAGCCCGCTGACACGTTTCGGCCATTACCGGCACCGCTTCCTACTATTACGGCGGTTCCTTGATGGGCTACTGTATACTTATAACTTATTCCAGAATTCCAATAGGGATGTGGAATGAAGATTAGGCTTTGCTTTTGTGCGCGTAGGACTTGGAGATGTAAAAGATCCCCAAGGCCGGAGAAAATACTAATAGCAATATTTGGAGTTGTAATGGCTCTCCCAGCGTCAAAATGAAACTATATGTATAAAAATTTATGAGACTAGGTATTAAAGTAGAAAGTAAACAATCGGGAAAGTAGCCAAGGAAAAATCCAGGTCTCTCGAACAGACTTGAAACACTCCAATACTTCTACAAGTTTCCAGCACATCGTTAAAACACCCCAACTTGGATCGTATTTTATAAAAGATAGCGAACTTATTTGTTAGAAAGAGGGACAAATAGCATTTACAGATTAAAAACCTTTTACAAAACACAAACTTGACCGGTATTAAAGTATTCAGGCTAATCCGGCTGTGCCCGTACCTTCACTTGTTTTTTGCGCTTGGCTGCGTATTAATCCTATGTTTTAGGATGGACTACTTTATATAAATCTACTGTGACAGAAGGGTAAGGCGGGGTTAATACAACACAAGTTATACAACAAAGAGTAAACACTCTGACGGACTCACTCGACCCAAAAAAGATACCTTTGTTATAACAACGTTTCTTACAGAATTGCACGGGTATTTGTAACTTTTTTTATTGTATTAATTGCAAACGTAGGTACGTAAGTTCTGGTTTTTAGTCTAATCTTATTATTAAATATAATTGATATAATGTACATTAATACTGATTGTATTTTTGATATAACCGCAAACTTAAATAAGTTGGTTTTAGTGCTAATATGAAACTTCTATGCGGGCTATAGTTTTAAGATAATTTTTAGCAAACTGGCTTCACAGATAAACTCTCTCTCTCTCTCTCTCTCTATCCTCTAGCGGCCCATTATGAAAAAATAGCAGTCAATTTTGAATCAACGGTATTGAAAAAAAAAAAAGAAAATTTGTTTCGAACCAAAACAAAAGCAATTCTGGTTAATTTGAGGTCATTAAATTTGTATTAGTAGTATTAGGACCATGGGTCCCTTATTATAGCAAGGGCCCGCCGGGAACATACACAGAGGCAACACAGGCGTGGCTATGGCTATCGATCGCGTAGCCGAATAACTAAACATGTGACATGCGGCACCGCTCCACCAAACTGAACTGTACGGATATGATGGTCGTTCTTGTCTACGTGACAGCGTGATAAAACGGTGTCCGTCACTTTCTTTCCCACGGTGTTAAACAGTGACAGTTATTTTATCACGTGGATAAAGATGGATAAAGCTATCCATAATACGCTGGCTGGACTGTTCTCATGTTCCTAGACAAATTATGTTCCAAAGTAAATAAGTAAGTAGTAAACTTTCAAATAAGTAAATAGGTTTATTTTATATATGCTCTAAGAAAAGTGAGTCATACTGTTTCCATTCAAGTAGTGTTATTTTGTATAATATCAAGGTATGGTTTTGCAATCTGGGGAAACTGCGCTATTATTTAACGCACTGAGTGCTGGGAACCCGCTCGGCGGGTTCTCTGTTCGTAGCCGCATTCCTCTACAAAGCGGGAAAACGCTGGGATCGGCTACGAGCGTAGCGCTACGAAAACATTGGCAGTAAATGTGTTAAGCATAATGTATTAATTTTCCAATAGAATCTATTTGTTTAATTTATGCCAAAAACGATAAACTTCTATATGAGAAAGGATTACTCTACTCCTTTCTCTATTATATAGTTACTCTCCGTTTACCTATGTCACGCCATTTATCAAACCGGTGTTATCAATGAAACTGGTTTCCCGCATTCAGTCACGTTTCCCACCATGCTTGCTCAGCTCTACTATCAGCTACGCAAGTATAAGTAGTCGGCGTTAATATGTACACATGTATAAGCTAATTTCAATAGCGAAAGGTTCAAAGTAAATAAAAACAATCGACCGAATTCCTAATACAGAAAAAACTTAATATTGGCTATGTGCGAAGTTGGTGGTGGGGGTACCTATAGGTACAAGTGACACTAAGTACCAATGTACCGTAAAATGGGGTGAGTAGGGTCAAAACTGAAATTCAAACCTCGATAACATTTTATTTTTACATATGAAAACTGAATGGTGTATATAATAAGTGTTCCGGACATTTGTATTTTAGTTTTTATTTTATTTTGGGTAGTTCCATATTATTTCATAACTTTGACGATAAAGAGGAAAACCCACCTCACCCCGTAGTGCCTCGTATTTGGGGTGAGAGGGGTTTTCATACAAAGGTGATTTTGGAAGATTGTTGGATCGATTTTTTTTTATTATGCGTATTACTATAGCTCCATTTTAAATTGGAATACATTATTTTTGTAGCAGTAGCCTTAAAATCCCTTCTTACCCCCCTCTCAAACCTTCTCTCCCCATTCATAACCCACCTCTCCCCGCGAAACCTACTCACCCCGTTTTACGGTACGTGGTGAGATAAAAACTTTCATGGGACGATATTTTAATTGTATTTGGTTGCTGCCAACTTTCAAATAAGCAATATGTCCCACACCTACTAAACAAATATCAGAACAAATAGACAAAAATCAAAAGTTGCTATTACATATTATATTTCTAATTTATAAAAAAATCATACAGTAGGTTAATATTACAAGACCCCTCTTAGATAGATTGAATCTTCATTTGATCTAGGGTTATACCTTAATTAGTAATTCCTTGTTTAAACGTGTAAACGATAATTATGTGAAACAATGTGAGGTGAGGTGTCGTTGATTACTTATCTCAAGTAAGAGACACGTACGTAGTAAGGACTACCAATATCCATAGTGGTTGATATTTTTTTTATTCCGAGTAGGTATTTCAGGTTATTGGCCTCTTGAAGTGAGACCAAATCCAAATATACGCTTTGCGCTCTAGCGCTTGTTTATAAAAAAACTCTCTGCAGCTTTGAGGTGCACAAACAACAAGCCATAACAACCTCACTAAATGGGGCTAACTAAGGATATACACAGTTTCTATGGAAATTGGTTGTCTATGTTATCCAATTGTCTTTGTTAAGTATACCTAGAGTTTTCTCGACAGTCTTGAGTCATCGTTCAATCTCACGGCGCTAATGCTATTTATTTATAAAGTCATTTGTAGTTTACAGTTACTTGCTTGAACTTCCCGAATGTAAGTATTTATACTAAACGTATCTACCTATAACATGTACCTAGTATGATTTGTAGTAGTTTTCTTAAGTATAAATATGACAACTATTTCAGTTAATAATTTACAGTAGGTAATCATTTTAAAATCAAGCCTACAACTCAAAACATAACCGCAACTTTTAAAACATTAACACTGAAAAATTTTTTGGTCTCATTTATTAAATGGTACCTACCTAATTAACGGCAGTACCCGCACATCACTAGGCATTATCCGTCCCTGTTAATTTAAGGTGCAAAGGCCCTCTAATTAAGCACTCCCCTTTGTCCGGGCTCTGAAAGCGAGAACCTTTAAAGTATTTACTCTCCTCGGCCTGTTTACAGTCCTCGCTAAATCTTCAGTTCTTTGATGTGGATATCAAATTTAACTACCATTTTATGAAGTCGAAGAGTCGTGAGAATAAACGATTTGGGAGCCGAATTGGCTGTGATAAGGCAATTGACATATTGATTTAGACTTTTTATTAGAACGAATGAACATATATTACCTACTATACAGTATTCGGCCCCTATTCGACATGTGCAACTGTCAAATTTCGCGTCATTTGAAATTCAACTGTTGAAGTTCATTTGAAGTTCATCAAGTGCTGAAGTTCATTTGGTACAAACAATAATTTAACAAAAAACAACTTTGTTTTATTATTACTTTAAGGTTTATAATGGTTTGGTTTGGTTGTCACCTAACTGTGGATTGCTAATGTCAAATTTTGACAAGTAATGATTCCAAATGTAGACTTTTTTCTCTATGACCTTCGGCTCCATCTTGGAGTTTTTGACGTGCGAAAGGGTAATTTATAGCAAAGAGTAAAACTTTTTTTTTTCAGTACGTAAGTTTACATGAATTAATGACATCTTGTGAGCGATAGACTAACGAATGCGCTGTAGGTGATGCGGCGGCGAGTAGTGGAACTTACGTGACAATTTCCATCAATCAAAAAGGGACTACATTGCTGATGGTCGATAAAGGCTATTAATAATTGAATTTTAACAGCAAGAATGCCTTATTGACAAGCGATCTTTTTGTTGAACCCACACCTACACGTCAAATAATGCTTGCTCCACACATTCTCCTATAAACGCTCAAAATTGTAAAAAAATGAAACAATTTACTCATCACCTCTCTCAACTCAAGCTGCCTATTTCTAAACCACGTTAATAAACCACAAGTTGTACCTTAACACATTTCGTAAACCACATATTCAGAAAAGTCCGTATTTTATTACTAAGTGGAACATGAATAGCTTGTATTACTTTTTTGGCATAAAAATAATCTAAATTAGTCAAAATATTTTGACTAAATATTGCGCTACTGCTACCTACTATATAGGTACCTACTACCTTAGTAACTTGGTAACTTTGTCAGTCACCAACTATTTTGATGCTACCTACAAAGAGCATCAAAATAGTTGGCGACTGACAGGTCAGGCTCCGGTCTTGGTAAGTAATATAGTCAAATACAGTAGGTCATAAGACCTAACATTACTACCAAGACCTAAAAGTACCTATTGTTTAATATGTATCTACTCAGAGATGATTTTTAATTAAAGGAGATTAAATACATATATGTTATTCAACTACAAATAAAAAAAATTGATCTATTTCAGTTTACACATTTTTTTTCGTTTACTTTTAATAAAACATTAAAGTTTTTAAGCATTCAACTTTATTTAATTTTCTTCACTTTATTATTTTCTGATATTTAGGTAGGTATGGTGTTTCAGGTTGGTAACAGGAAATAAGAAAACCACACCTCTCCAAAAACTCTGCTGGTGATTCACATCTGTAAGTTTAAATATGAAACATGATAAAAACACTTAAATTAAAAACTTAATGTCTGGGAGACCGAGTTTTGCTCTGGAAACATATAATAACCCAAAAATGCGCGTTTTCCCAGAGATAAAAACTAGCTAGATCGATTTTGCGCCCCCGTAAACCTCTATATAGCAAATTTCATCTAAATCCGTTTAGAGCCGTTCCCGAGATCCCCGAAATATATTATACATAGAAATAAATAAATAAATATACAAGAATTGCTCTTAAAAACTCTTAGGTATTAAAAACTTATAAATAAATTATTAGCCCTAAATCCTGGTAGTGAGTGTAGTGACCTACCAAGTGCGGTAGGGTGCCCTTCTGCAGGCTGGCCGCTTGCCCCGCTGGATAAGAATGCTGATCCGCATCATCAAAAGCATACAGATATAAAGCGCTTTGACAGCTCCTCATAGAGGCAACGCGCGCTAGGCCGCACGCCATAAATCTAAGCTAAAGTCTTAAATTCGAGATCATGAACATGAAATATTGTTCGCTATAATATTAAAATCATAGGTATTAGACCTATGATTTTACTATTATAGCGAAAAGTTAGCAGGAGACGGCCGTGCCGTGGTCGTGATAGGTACAGCATGCGTGGACCAGACAAGCAAACCCTGAATTATGTCCCTACCTATTTTACTATACCTTTGTTCACCATTATGTTCACCTATGTATATTTACTCTTCTTTCCAAGATAATCATCTTTTTCAAAATGTAACCCGTATAATCGGGCTGTATAATTGCCTCAATTTTTTTTACACAAAGTTGTATGTAATCTTAATTCGATAATTAATGATGTTTTACATATTTATCATATACTATTTTGCAAATTTTTCTTGGATATTACGTTGTTTATTTCGATTGACGTGTTTATTATTTTCGTTACTATGACAGCGTTTTTTTTTCTTTTTTGTCATTTACTACAGTAGCCAGTGTCATGTCGATATAAAAACACTTTAAAAATGGAAAGGTTGAGTCCTCAATACAGTGACATTATAACTCAAACAAGAACCATCCAAAGGGGGGTGGGGGAAATTTCGTTATCTGCCTCTTTATCACTCTTGCATATACGAGCGAAATTTAATGGTGGCAGATAACGAAATTGGTTTCGCGGCAGGCCCTCTTTAAACAAACCGCCTTGATTCATCAATGTTATATTTATTAGGAACAAACGTTGACCGACTGTCCTATATATTATACTACTCTTTGCTGCCCACTTCTAGCGCTGACGGTACACCGCGAAAATCAGTAAAATGCTGCAAATGGTGTTAAAGGTCTGAAAATCGGTACGATTGATCTTTAGGACATTTGAAACAATTTGACCCGAAGCGCCAACAAATAAAAAAAAAACGAGAGGAGTTATGACGTCATGTTTTTTTGTATGAAATTAAAAAAAAATGTTTAGAAACCTATCGTGTATGGTATTAAACGAAAGGGCTTTCTGAGCCAATGCTAAAAATATATCACATAGTTACATTTCAGTCATTTTGTTTAAATTATAATAAAAATAGTTTTCAAAACATACCAAGTTTGGGCTTCTCCAGATACAATACCATAATTTTTTTTTTGTAAAATATACCTCAAATTATCCCTAATATCCTCATATCTAACCCTAATAAAGCAATTTTGAAATTATTTACATTTAGGTTTTTTTTTAATTTTTCAATTTTACTTCGTTTAAAAAATATTGTATGGAATACATTGTTTCCAACCTAATTTTAATTGTCATTTCTGACAGATGAGTAAACCATAGACATGTTTTGGTTAATGGTACGATTATTTTCATCTTTATAGGGCTGTATCTCCTAAACCGTGCGTCGTAGCACAAAAATAATCAAATTTTCGTTCCCCTTTGAAACTCCTAAGTAATATTTAGAAAACACGAAAAACAAAAAAAAATAAAGATTTTTTTTTATAGGGTTGTATCTCCTAAACCGTGCGTCGTAGCGCAAAAATATTAAAATTTTCATTCCTCTGTAAGAAACCCTAATTAATATTTAAAAAAAAACACAAAAAAGAGATTAAAAAAAACAAAAAAAACTTTATAATGCTGTATCTCCTAAACCGTGCGTCGTAGCGCAAAAATAATCAAATTTTCGTTCCCCTTTAAGAAACCCCTAAGTAAGATTTAAAAAACACAAAAAAAGAAAAAAAAAGAAAAAGAGGAAGAAAAATATTTATAGGGCTGTATCTCCTAAACCGTGCGTCGTAGCGCAAAAATAATAAAATTTTCGTTCCCCTTAAGAAACCCACGCACTGAACAACCTATCACATTAGGACATGAAACAATCATCATCATCCATTTTTATTATTATTTCATTGCATTTCAAAGTAAGTGCTTGGTCGTAGAAAAAGTATTGTATGCAACGTTGTTTAACCGAGTCAATAAATACTAGTGGCGTCTTTATTAACAATTTTCGGTTGTTGTTTGTTGTTATTGTTACTCACGCCACTCGCCTTTTTTGACCTCTCTTAAACAACAGTTGCATAAAATACTATTACATGTTCCTTTGGTAATATCTAAGCTTTAAGTAAGAAAAAGTTCTGATGAGTGGGGGGTGGAGAACTCGGGAAAGGGGGGACGTTAAAGGTGAGTTTTTTCGGTTAATTCTTTCTTAATTATTACATAGACAATTTTTACTACGACTTATAGATTCCGAGATATAAGCAACTTTCTGAAAAAAAAACCGTTATATATTAATTTTATGCTTTCTTTTTAAATATTTAATTGAGAGATTCATAGATCACACTATGTAAAATTGAAAAATGAAAAAAAACCTAAATGTATATAATTTCAAAATTGCTTAATTAGGGTTAGATATGAGGATATTAGGTATAAGATTAGAGGTATATTTTACAAAAAAAAATTTACCGTATTGTATCTGGAGAATCCCAAACTTAATTGGTATGTTTTGAAAATTATTTATATTATAATTAAAAAAAAATACTGAAATGTAATGATGTGATATATGTTTGGAATTGGCTCAGAAAGCCCTTTCGTTTAATACCAAACACGATAGGTTTTTAAACAATATTTTTTTATTCCTTACAAAAAAAGATGACGTCATAACTCCTCTCGTTTTTTTTTTATTTGTTGGTGCTTCGGGTCAAATTGTTTCAAATGTTCTAAAGATCAATCGTACCGATTTTCATACCTTTAACATCATTTGCAGCATTTTACTGAATTTCTCGGTGTACCGCCAGCGCTATATAGGTATACTTGGTCAACCAGATCTTGACAGTAGAAAAAGTCGGCAATTTTGAAAAATGTAGGCGCGAAGGGATATCGTCCCATGGAAGATTTGAATTTCGTGCCTTTTTTTATTGACAAGATTTGGTTGACCAGCTATATACATATTATACTACTCTTTGCCTACGCCTTTGCTTTAAACTTTTTTTAACAAGTTTTCACAGACAATTAATAATTTGACATAGACACTTCAAGGCGGTTTGTTTACAAAGGGGCCTATCGGGAAGTGCGAAAATCGAAACTCAGCTATTTGCCTCTTTATCGCTCGAATATGCAAGAGTGATAGAGAGGTTAGATAACAATATTTCTAATTTCTGACTGTATTTTTCTTTAAATATTTTCAAATATAATTAAGTTGCGTTGTTTTATCACAAAGTTAAAAAGACTTAAAAGACCACTGTCTGTATCATCACCATCAGATCAACTCGATGGTAACCATAAAAATATTGTATTGTCACCCATATTACATATTATGTACTTATGTAAATTTTCAGCTTCATTGAACACCCGAGAAGTGGGTCAAATCTAGACACGCGGTAGCGTGTCCAGCCAAGTTCAAAGAAAAAGGAACTGGCGACGCAGCAACCGTGTGTAATATTACACGAACCATTTCGAGCTACTTTTGACCCCTTCACAACTTGAAACCTACTTAACCTACACCTCAGAGCATATAATACTAGAGAGCGGACAAGCCGCCGGCAGCCGTGTCGCAGTTGTTAGCTCATTGAGCATACAACGCCGCCAGTTCGCCGACCGTTGTTACCGAGTATGCACGCGCGCTGTTCACCGAAAAACTTCTGTTTTTTACCAAAATGCCGAGTTGTGCAATAATTACTTGTAAACATCGCAGTGATTTGATTAATTTCCAGACCAATGGGATCACTTTTCGCAGGTTTCACTACTTATTTCAAATAAAACCACGAATTCAACGTAATATTACGACTTGTATCCATGTAAGCTTACACTTGCTTGTCATTTAATATGTTTCATTATACATTGCTGCTGTACAAGTAACATGATTGCAAAGTACAGTGTTTACGCTGCAATGAACTGGGTACAAAACGATTCTCTCAATGAGAAATTTTCTCATAGTGCAGCAGCGATGTGCTCCGCTTGGATAGCGCTGTGCGGCACCTATAACACGTATCGATAAAACCAACCCAGGGTTAGTTGACGCTAAAAATAATTTAAAAATTTAAAGATGGTTAAGTTACTGTCTTTAATATAATATATTATTATAATATTATTTAGTATAAATTTTGTGTAATTGGTTACCTAATGGTATGTATGTATGTATGTATATACTTTATTGCACATGGAAATAAAAACGAGAAACATAGTTACAGAGTAAATTAAATACAACAAAGGCGAACTTATCCCTGTATGGGATCTCTTCCAGTTAACCTTTGAGGAAACGAATAAACAAAAGTAACGATGAATGACAAACAAAAACAATAGTGTACAATCACTAAAATTAATGAAATGCAAGTTTTGAATACACATTGCTACAAATAATATATATAAACATAAATAGAAATACTTAAATAAATAAAATAAAGCGTATAAGTATATATAATTATAACCTAAATAAAATAAATAAATACTCAATATATATCATAAATAAATAGATATGAGCTCGAACCAGAAAAGTAAAGGAAATTAAAGAAGTACTAATCGAGGAAAACCGAATTACTTATGTATCGGAAAGCCACAATTTTTTAAGCCTCTCCTTGAGTGATGCTACAGATTGCTACAGTGTCTGCCTACTGTGCACGAGGTCTCGGGTTCATTTTACTGGGCAGTAATTGACTATAAATATTAAACGTAATATACCCGCGTGCATTTGCACAGATAAGAAAATTATTGTTTTTTATTGCTCTATAATAAATTAATAATCAAAAATTCGATGTTATTATTGCAATCTAATTTCGAATGGCTTTTTTCTGAACACGTCATATGACATTTTTAGGGTTCCGTATCCAAATGGCAAAAAACGGAACCCTTATAGATTCGTCATGTCTGTCTGTCTGTCCGTCTGTCTGTCCGTCCGTATGTCACAGCCACTTTTCTCCGAAACTATAAGAACTATACTGTTGAAACTTGGTAAGTAAATGTATTCTGTGAACCGCATTAAGATTTTCACACAAAAATAGAAAAAAAAACAATAAATTTTTGGGGTTCCCCATACTTCGAACTGAAACTCAAAAAAATTTTTTTTTTATCAAACCCATACGTGTGGAGTATCTATGATTAGGTCTTCAAAAATGATATTGAGGTTTCTAATATCATTTTTTTCTAAACTGAATAGTTTGCGCGAGAGACACTTCCAAAGTGGTAAAATGTGTGTCCCCCCCCCCCCTGTAACTTCTAAAATAAGGGAATGATAAAACTAAAAAAAATATATGATGTACATTGCCATGTAAACTTCCACCGAAAATTGGTTTGAACGAGATCTAGCAAGTAGTTTTTTTTTAATATGTCATAAATCGCCTAAATACGGAACCCTTCATGGGCGAGTCCGACTCGCACTTGGCCGCTTTTTTAATATGTGTGTAGATAAAGTAATATATGCAACTGTACATTATTAAGCAATTTAAGCATAATAATTTACAGTTACGTAAAGTTTATGTAACTGTACATTCCTTATTTTTTGATAAACTACTAATATCTACTTAAATCAAATGTCTTGTTTTAACAAGGAAATTTATTCCATAAATAGGCAATTAAGAACAATGATTCCGAATATTTATATTTGAATAGTGTTCATGAAGTTATCGACACACAGTCTTTTCCGACAGTCGATCAAATATCGATATCACGGTGTCCCGGCTCAGTTCCCGTAATTATCGTTGTGTGCGTGCGTTATGACACGACTCGCTGGTCGTTCGCATGTACACAGACATTGAAATGATGCGCGTGTATTGTGCAATAGGAGCGTCCATCTACAAGTGTGCGTACTTTAGGTGTGTGCGTGCGATGTCTTTATAATTACTGGTGCTTTGTGTGTGTTCGAGAACTTGCGACAGGCGTATTCAATACAAATCGCCGGGCATGCCCGATCTCCTTCATTCCTATATCTGTGACCTACACACATGAAATTTGGCACATGTATTCAAGTCCCTTAGCTTGTTCAAAATACACTATTTCATAAACATAGCTCAAACAGTTATTGATAAATTAACGTTTAAAAACCGGCATTTTTGTGACTGACTGACATATAGATCAAAAACCTAACCCACTTCCAGGTGACCTAGAAACTTGAAATTTGGCATCAAGGTAGACTATTAGGTGTATATAGAAGGAAAAATGTGAAAATTGGAAATGATTGATATTTTGATGGAAAAAAAATAATTAATACTTATAGACCAAAAACCTAACCCACTTCTAGATTACTTAGAAACTTGATATTTGGCAAGGTAGACTATTAGGTGCATATAGAAGGAAAAATGTGAAAACTGGAAATTATTGATATTTCGATGGAAAAAAAATAATTAATACTTATAGACCAAAAACCTAACCCACTTCTAGATGACTTAGAAACTTGATATTTGGCATCAAGGTAGAATATTAGGTGCATATAGAGGGAAAAATCTGAAAACTGGAAATTATTGATATATCGATGGAAAAAAACATACTTATAGACCAAAAACCTAACCCACTTCTAGATTACTTAGAAACTTGATATTTGGAATGAAAGTAGACTATAAGGCGTATACACTTTTTGACAATTAACCGCGCGTTAGCGAGGGTCTCCTTTTCAGCTTAGGCAAACTGCTTTCATGATGAATACTACTGTGTGTGGCCTATAACGCGGGCGAATAATTAAAACGTAGATTCTACTCCTCAAACAATAAAACTTTTGTTCAACAACTTTTTGAAATTATGTAGTCTTAAAATTGTCCCTTTTTCAAACAAACGAAATAATATTTTCAATGTACTTTAAATTCCGCCTAATTGACATTGCCCGTCAGTCTTGTCACCGTACAGGCATAATCAATTTCGTAATACATTGCGTGTTCGATTAAATTTTAAAGTGTTTTAAAATACAAACCACAAGTTATTTTTAAAAGTCGCTGAACAAACATTGTCTAGTTTGAGGAGTAGAATCTACGTTTTAATTTTGCGCCCGCGTTATAGGCCACACACTGTATAGTAATTTCTGTACAAAAAGTAATCATATCCCAACAAAAACATAAATGTGAAATGAGAGCCAAGTTCAATATTGAGAATATGTGTCGTTGTTGACTCGCCGACAAAAGAATTGAGATCTATATGGGTGCCAAGTTCTGTGCTGTGTAGAAAATCCTGAAATTATAAAGGATTTGTCTTGGCTAGTTTTTACGTATAGGCATATAGGTAATATATATTTTTCTGTTAGTTTTTCAAAAACTTGGTTTGTTGTTAAAAGGTAGACTATTAGGTGCATATAGAAGGAAAAATGTGAAAACTGGAAATTATTGATATTTCGATGGAAAAAAAATAATTAATACTTATAGACCAAAAACCTAACCCACTTCTAGATGACTTAGAAACTTGATATTTGGCATCAAGGTAGAATATTAGGTGCATATAGAGGGAAAAATCTGAAAACTGGAAATTATTGATATATCGATGGAAAAAAAAACTTATAGACCAAAAACCTAACCCACTTCTAGATTACTTAGAAACTTGATATTTGGAATGAAAGTAGACTATAAAGCGTATACAAAAGAAAAAATGTGAAACTGAAACTTTTTGGCAATTAACCGCGCGTTAGCGAGGGTCTCCTTTTCAGCTTAGGCAAACTGCTTTCATGATGAATACTATAGTAATTTCTGTACAAAAAGTAATGATATCCCAACAAAAACATAAATGTGAAATGAGAGCCAAGTTCAATATTGAGAATATGTGTCGTTGTTGACTCGCCGACAAAAGAATTGAGATCTATATGGGTGCCAAGTTCTGTGCTGTGTAGAAAATCCTGAAATTATAAAGGATTTGTCTTGGCTAGTTTTTACGTATAGGCATATAGGTAATATATATTTTTCTGTTAGTTTTTCAAAAACTTGGTTTGTTGTTAAAAACTAGCCAAGACAAATCCTTTATAATTTCAGGATTTTCTACACAGCACAGAACTTGGCACCCATATAGATCTCAATTCTTTTGTCGGCGAGTCAAAAACGACACGTATTCTCAATATTGAACTTGGCTCTCATTTCACATTTATGTTTTTGTTGGGATTTAATTTGCATGATTTGATTGGAACCACATTGGAACAGACAGACAACCAACGGGACAGATAAAACTAAGTAAAAGCTTGAAAAAATGTGGCTTTTTCAATTTCTATTGCAACTTCAGATGAAAACGGGGTCTCTATTGTTTCCCAAATAGTTTTAAGCCATAATGTATTGTTTGCTCGAATTTTCGTTAGTCATAATTCATTTAGTTCAGAAACGCGTCACTTTTCAGGATTGCCATAAAACAAATCTAACCTAACCTAACCTCTATCTATAGGATAACCTAACTAAAATCTTGAAATGTTAACGGTTTCAGTTTTATGAGTAATGATAATATGACAAACAATACATTATGACTTAAAACTTTATGGGAAACAACGGGACCCCATGAAAACGTCCTTATTGAAGCATAAGGACCCTTAATTTATGGAAAGCCACATATTATAACAACCAATTCGAGGCTACTAGGTGGCAAAATACGACTCAATACGAGTAGGTAGGTCAAATACACAAGAGTATTAAAATAAGGATTTATATTTGGCCAAATATTCTTGTGACAAAGTTATTCTTCCTCGCGTTATCTCGATTTTGCCACGGATCATGAGAACCTATTGTTCTCTTGACAATTAATCCCAAGGATTGACGTAGGCACTAGTTTTTCCGAAAGCAACTGCCATCTGACCTTCCAACCCAGAGGGTAAACTAGGCCTTATTGGGATCTGTTAGGCTGTTAAAGTTTAAAGTTACCTACTCGTAAGTCTCGTAACACAACATATAAGTTTCACATAACAAAATTACTTACATATATATATATTATGTACCTAAACATATTACTTTTCTAAAAAAAGGACTGAAATCTAGTGCTGCGAAGAAACGGTATTTTTGTTCGGCTTTTTTGTTGCTATTTTGGCATATGAATACATGGTAGAAGAAGTAAGTATGGAATCCTCCTCCGTTTTGCGTGGTCCGACGCACCTGGCCGGGTTTTCGCGATTTTCCGTCAATGTCTGTCAATACCTTATTTCTTACGAACACCTAAAATAATAAGTTTAAAATTAATCTCAATGTCTCCAGTTTGCTGTTAATTCAAACTGACAAAATCCAAATTTCTAAGGCAATATACGACCGCTGTCTTATATAAGCCATTAAAATTCATCATGAATAACCCCACGTTGCGTTGTTATAAATTTAATTAAATAAATAATTATTTTATTTAATTTATAACAACTAATTAGGCATAGCGTCCAATTTAGAATATGACACAGGCACTAGTTCTTACGAATTTTACCTTAATTTATTAATCAAAGGACCTGAGGTAAAAGTGAGAAGAGGTTAATAAGCAGATGCACCAGCTAGTCGCCGACGCTCCGCTTCCCCCGGGATTAGCCCTTAAGCCTGCATCTAATAGACTGGCTCATAGGGGGCTATGAGCTTGCTGTTGCGTCAATTTTCATTTTTAGAAAAAAAAACTAGTCTACTAACTACTAACAACACAATAAATGCTTATTTTGCCGCATTCTTCACTATCTCTCCCTATTTCACTGCCATCTAACCCAGAGGACAAAAATATAGCTTATTGTGGCTACTGGCTACTCCGTCTTCCTCATGACTCATGATATTTTACTTCACCATAAAGTAATTGGTGTAATATCAAATGATATTTTTCACACAAGTTACAAGAAGTTCATTGCTAAGAACCACGACGATTGGTTTAAAATTTAAACTTTATATATAATTTGTTACCTAGTAATTATAATAAATCTGTTTTCTTTTTGACATTTAGTGGTATATGTATTGCTGTATGTTTATTGTCAAGTTTTTTTTAATTCTGGACAATTGTCATATATTCGTTTTCATGATAGATCTACACCAACGCAACTGCATGTCATGTTCTTGCGGTTTATTTTTATAACGCCAAGATCAAAATTTGACTGTTAACTCCATCTTGCGTCGAGTAGAGGAATCAAAAAACTATAGAAAATAGAAATGCAGTTTACTCTATGCCATAGAATCCCCTTTTAAATGTCATAAATCCAAACATGGCGGCCATACCAATAGACAATCAAGTCTAGCGATGAAATGATTTGTTTACATGAGATTCACTGACAGATAATGATCTTTACCTATTCGACAACCCACGATAGTTCAGATTCAAATGAACTTCAACATGCGACGTCAAAATTGGCATGTCGAATAAGGCCCCTGGTCCTGGGGTAGCCAAAAAATTGTCAAATTAAATTATAGGTACCTTGTAGGTACATTAGTTAATGGTCCAATCAGTTTCATGAATTGGGGTATATCTCTTTCTCATAGGTAAGTGTTTCTATCACGGCTGATCGGTGATCACGTGGTGCTTTCCATAGAAAACGAACCCCGGAAGCTCCGGCCCGGCCCCGGCCCGGTCTAGCGTGAGTCATCCCTTAACTTGTTATTATTTAAATTTCCTCTTTTTCATCACAATCAGAGCGGTTTCGCACTACGTCCGATCCGAATCCGATCCGAATCCGTGAAAATATGGTCCGAAGTAGCCGTAGAACTATTTCTAAGGTAATTTACGCACTCCGTCGTCCGATTTCGGAAAGAAATCAGACGGATCTAGTGCGAAACCGCTCTTATTACGTTCAAAACTTAGTGTTCGCTACGTACTTAAAATATACTCGTAAAAACCCGTCGGTCTTCCTGCGCCTAAGAAAATAGCATCCCGTTCTAAACGTCAGGAGTATAAATGTAAATGAAAACGATTAACGCCTATTAAGCTAAATAATACTCGTAAAACCTTTACGATTCAACTTTCTAATATATTGAAGCACAAAATCGTTTCCTATAAAAGGAACCTACGTAACTAAAGCTTGACAAGATTCTACTTGGCCTTCGCCATGTTGAAGATTTTCAATACCGTAAAAGTATAATACTGAAGAAAGTGAAGAAAGATTTTCAAACATTACGAGTAGGTACTGCCATATGTAAGCTGTTTGTAGCGACACTATCTCTGGGCCAAATATAATCTTTTCAGGATTACTTAACCTAATCTTATCGTAAGTCTATTTTATGTAACTTAGTAAGTAATTACTTAGCGATGTGCTATCTTTAAAGATGTAGATTTAAGCAATACAGGTCTGGCCTTTAGCTATGTACTTATATTTTGTATAGATCCAGGGATCAAACTATAGTAGTGACAAGGTGGTCTATACAAAATGTTTAGTAAATAGATAGCCGTCCGGTAAGCCATGTTTTATCTAGAGAAGCTCGATCTATCTTAATTAAGTTAGATGTATGTAACGAAGGCACTATTAAGTGGCTTTTTATAGACCTTAATCTAATAGATTGGCTACTAAAAGCTACTCAAAGTGCTCAAAGTATGTTTTTGGGATTAGTGATTTAACTACCGGCAACGAGATACAATGCGGGACGCTATACAGGGTGGCGCATTTAGATCGGTCAGTATGGGAAAATCTGAAACTATAAGACATACGACGATCTCTTCTTAGGAACCATGTCATCGATTTTAGTAACAAGAAAAACTGCATTCATACATTTAATTTTTTTTTATGTAAAATGTATTGAAAAAAATGGTGGCCATTTCGAAAACATACTAAAATAAATTAAAGGATATGAAAACAATGCATTTTATTCATTTCAGACATCATGTTTCATAGTAACATTTACTGCTTAAGACCTACACAATCGATATCTAAATAGAAATAATTTTAGATTTTTTTTTTCAAAACGTCCGGGTTCGATTCCCGAGCTGAGTACACATTTTTTTTTAAATGTATGAATGCAGTTTTTCTTGTTACTAAAATCGATGACATGGTTCCTAAGAAGAGATCGTCGTATGTCTTATAGTTTCAGATTTTCCCATACTGACCGATCTGAATGCGCCACCCTGTATAAATAGATATAAGACATCGTTATTGCCGTCGCTGTTTCTATCAATTCCTTGTTAAAATGAGTGACAGTCGCCGCCGCATTACTGCTGTGATTACAACGTTCACTCCGACACTCATTTTATCAAGGAATTTGACACATACAGAGGTGGTAACAATGACGCCGCAACAGTTATACAGCTGCAGTTGACATCCAAACATCACCTTTAGCCTCAAATCCGTCGGCACTTTTATATTATATTTATCTCTGCGATTTATATGTGCTATGTGCCTACATACTATCAATTTTAAAAACAGACTCAACCGTGTTTACATGTAAAATTCAACTTTGCACCCAAGAGCCTCGTAAATATTCATCGTTGTTGAGCATCGAGGCAAAGTGCTCGCTTTAGTCCTTTGGGATAACTTGCAATAAAGGAATATTGTTATATTGCGTTTTCAATATTTGGGCCGCTTTTGCTGAAATGTGGCTCCTTAAATTGTTTCTCTTGAAGAAGGCAGGGCACTAACTTCGGGATTCATTTGTTTTTAATATATCTTACTTTGGTACATACTTTCTGACAATGTTGTCAATACTTCTTAGGTAGGCTCAAAAATTTACTATAGCCAGAGAAAAAAATAGATCTTAACTTTTTCCTACAAGCCAACAATGTGCCAATTATGTGCCAGTTTGGAAAAGTAATAGCATGAAAGAACCCAACCGTTTTTACAGTTTGTGACTTTGTGTAAGTTGTTATAAAATGTAACATTTTTAACAATCTCAGAAGAATATTTTTCCTTTCTCGCTCGGCTTCGGGACAACTGCTAATTCAAGTCTTTTGATAAATACTCAAGTATTTTTGTTCGCTCGTTGCGTGTGCGCTTTTGTGGAGTCATATTTTCCGATAAAACAATGAAATGCCGGGATTTTGCGCACTTGTTGAGTAAAAAGTTGATTACCATCGCTTAAGGTATTACTTGCGCCTAAGATGGCCCGGATCTTAAATATCCCTACATTCAAGTAAATGGGTTCAAATTTTGCATCCATTTTCGCTGTACTTATAACACAAGCCTTATTGAGCATTACTTTACTTACTGTGGGAGTCTTAGGACAATTTGTGAAAAATAATCTAATAATATTTATTTATTACCTATTTATGATGGTTTTCTAACCTAAGTGTTTTGGTTTAAACAACGCAATAAACACTTATCATGATGACACGCGTATCGGGGTTCCCCAGGGAGCTTTCATTGTTCCTCCCTGATTGATGTTGCTCGCAGATTCCCTGTTTTTTCTCCTCCGTGATTTTTGATGAATGAATACCGTTTCGCTTTCAAACGCTTACTTAGGGAGACGGCAATTAGTATGGTGCATTAAAATGGGGAATGAAATACGCGCTATATCTCTGTCTATACTATCTCTGTCTATACATAGACACAGATAACTTACGAAGTGATACTACGAGTAATATAAATTCAGTAAAAGTGCGTGATGGCTACTTTCAACGTCCATGACCATTAAATTTATAACTTTACTTCCCTCATGTCATAATTTGCGGACGTGAGACCTGTGAACTTTAGTCTATACTTAGATTTAAGCCAATTTTATATTGAACGGCGCTTTGTCAATATTATTTAATCCTTCATCAATATAGTATCTATTAAAGTAGTAGCTCCCTTAAGTCGGCAACGTCCAAAATACTGGACTTAATATTTGACCCACTTTTTGTATTTTTTCTTAACCAGAATCATTGCTGCTATTGAACGCCGAGGAGGTTTAAACTCACAACCTTTCATGTTTTCTGTCGATTTATGGGTAATGCGGTCCGAATTAAACCACATGAAGTTACCAGAGTCTGGATTGGAAACAATCAGTAAAAAAAAAAATTAAACTGTTTATTATAAATAAGAATGTACAATATTTTCGGAAACTTAACCTAATCTACACTATAATAGATTATTAGCTAAGTGAGAGGTTTTCCCTTAATTACATCAATGACGTTATTGTTACTATTTTTAATCAAATTTATATTTATATAATTCTATTTTGACTTACTACTTTGTCAGTTCAAGCAGTACTTTTTTAACATTAGTTTCAGCTTATGAGGCTTATCTTCTAATTTATCTATTATATGTCTAGGAATACTATTTAGGATGTGTGGCAAATAACTCGACCAGACTCTTTGCCCATAATAATTGTTACTACTTGGTATATTGAAATGTTTGTTATTATCAGTACTCTAAGGTTATTTGGCCTATCATACCTATTCAAACTTCCCAGTTTATGTCTATATTCTAATATTATCGCTAGCTTCACTTTATCATATACATTCGTAGTTTCAGTTCTAGTTTTTAATTTAATAACCGATTAATACTGTACAATTCATTAGCATTTTATTTACATAGTATTACAAGTATGTTTGACCAAAGGCATTATTTGATAAACTTAGTGAAGTTATGAAATGTAACGTTAATTTATGTAAAGTTACTTATTATTCATCAACAATGCCAAGCGCGAGGATCCAAGGCTCGAGTTTCGGCGGTACATATATACTTTACTTTTACTTTGTACGGCGTGTAATTTGCAAATAAAGTAGGCGGTTTATCGTTGGCATACCAAGTGCATGTAAAACGGCTAGTAGCACACTGGAAGCGGTTACGGCTAGTCCCTTTTGTCTTGTTAGTTAATTACTACTCTATAGTAACCTCTGTTAACCAATAACATTTTATTAACGTGTTTTGATTTTAATAATGTCCTCTATTCGGTGATTTTATTACCAGTCTAGAAATGTTGTAAAGAGACTCTACATTCGGTATTTTTTTAGAATATGTTAATTTCACCAACAGTAATTCCTTGACGTTGTAAAATTTTTAAGCCAAGCCTAAGACTAAGAATCACTTTCCTAACTTTTCAAGAAGTCTATAAAAATTGCGTCCGTAAGCGACAAGCTTTTGGAACGCTCCCGTACTGCATTAGCATGTAGTACAACATGGTCGACTGAAATTCGGGGCGCGCGGCGGCGCCGGCGCGTGCGCCGATGACATAACGCGCATTCGCATTGCGCGAGCGACTCCTCCACTATGCATAATCTCCACTAACCACGTGCATACACGCATTCAGAATTATATCTTCTTCCAATCACATAAGGTAGATAATGGAATGGTGTTATAAATAAATTACTTGTACGTTTATGCTTAGTGTGGTTTGAACCGACACTTTCAAGCGATTTGACAAATTGCCGATAAACGCGACTGAGGTTAGAATTACGGTAAACCGTTCAATCATTCTGGACGTGTTCGGGGTTTAATAACTAGTGATAGTTGATTTACTTAATTTACATTAATTCAATTTATTGCACCGGCAAGGTGGTTAATTTGCGAGGATCGAGATCAATTTTTGATGGCATTTGTTGTCGCAGGTACTGTGATCGTTACCATGACGTATTCATAAAGCCGGTACAGTTATTGAATCAAAAGGTATACATTTGAATTCATAGTGTCTGATTCAAGTGCTAGAGTACGAGTATGAACTGCTGGAGGTGACGATATTCACTGCCCAAATCCAAAGTCACGAGTACCCAGTATGATAAATGCTTTGCGTTTGCGTCTCTATGAATTACTATAGCTTGTCGTTCTAAGGACTATGTTAATGTCTTAATAATTTGCTCAATACCGTTGGCACATTGAATCCTAAATTTCGTAGCCGTTTGGTTCTTCATAACCAAAAACTATTAAAAAAAAAAAACGAACGAATAGAACTCTGTATGGCACTTGCAGTGACGTACATAGTGTCGCATTGATGAAAATATGACGTGGAGACAGTGGCACTCACTAAGAAAAAGTCAAATATTAGAACATGCTCCTACTTACTAGTTTATGACATAAAAGGCTCCAATGTAAAAACTGGATCATTTTATAATATTTACTGTTAATTGTTGATTTAATCAATAAAACAAAACATCGAAACTAGGCTGAAGGTCTTTGTGTTGTTGTAATATTATTTGCGAAACGCGTATTAAGTATTCGCAGCTGTTTCTGCTATTATTATAGTAATCGTAAGGTCATAGACATCTTTAGAAATTTTATTGCGCGGTTTTGAAAGTTGAAACAGACGTGCTGTAGACTGTTGGGAGTGTAATTTATCATTTTACGTCTATGGAATAATATGTTAATGTTTACTAAGCAGAGTAGAAAGCATGTTATTGAAAGAAAAACGAGTATGGAATTGTATTTTTTTCTGTACTGAACAAATGAACAAAGGATTAAAAGAGTCAATAAATGCTCATTAAGTATGAAGTGCTTAATACCAGTTATATCTAGGTTTACTTAAGTACTGAAAATATAAATATTATTGCCAGATTGAAAAGATAAAATGTATCTATACTACCAAGTACATTTTTATTTTTGCTTCGTGCTTTTAGGGCAGTTTTAAATTGCTAAAACTTTTCGCATTTTAGACGCTTGAGGCCCATTTTCTAAAGCGTCGAAAACTCGCAAAAAGGTCTAATGACGCTAATGTGTTCAATCAACGCCAATCGTTTAGGCATTTAATTAAATACAATGCAAATTGGAGGCCCAGAGATATTCTTCTAATCGCTTATGGGCGAGTCGAAGTTTTACATGAACCAGCAAGGCGGGTGTAAGACGATCATTTGCGGTGACCATTTCTTGAGATTGATAACTATGAGTAATCGTATACAACCCCGATCGATTTTAGACGATTGACATAATTTGATTGATGATTGAATCAACTTTTTTATCGGTTCGCTATCTTGTTAATTGTACCTATTGTATTGTCTTATTATAAGTACCTCTCTATCTATTTATGTTTTACTTTGTTTACATACTAATTTGTCAGCAAAAAAAACCGGCCAAGTGCGAGTCGGACTCGCGCACGGAGGGTTCCGCACCATCAACAAAAAATAGAGCAAAACAAGCAAAAAAACGGTCACCCATCCAAGTACTGACCCCGCCCGACGTTGCTTAACTTCGGTCAAAAATCACGCTTGTTGTATGGGAGCCCCACTTAAATCTTTATTTTATTCTGTTTTTAGTATTTGTTGTTATAGCGGCAACAGAAATACATCATCTGTGAAAATTTCAACTGTCTAGCTATCACGGTTCGTGAGATACAGCCTGGTGACAGACGGACGGACGGACGGACGGACGGAGTCTTAGTAATAGGGTCCCGTTTTTACCCTTTGGGTACGGAACCCTAAAAAACAAAAAAAAAACTTTATAGTTATTATATTCCGATGAAGTTTATAAAAGCGAAAACATGGAATTAGGTATTATGGTATCGGTTCAGAAATAACGTTCTGAGGTAACAAACAAACAAAAATCCGGTCAAATTGAAAATTTCCTCATTGTTTTGAAGCCGGTTAAAATCTTGGACACGTCGATCAATCAAGGGACCTTGAACGTACATCAACATTGACGATTGCGACGTCTATAACAACGTATAATGACTCTTATGAATATGGAGATCATGTTATTCTGGTCCCCGCCCCCGCTCGCGTTGTACAATGTATGACAACGGATAAGCCCTCCATCAGCCCAATTGGCCGGGTGGGGGGTTGGGGTAATCCCGGAGATATTTATGGGCAATAGCTGACGAATGCGTTATTGTTGCAGGTCCGCTGGGGCCGCTTCCGAATGTGACCAGCGAGGACGTCGGATTGAAGGAAGGTGAGTGGGGATTCCGTTTGAACTTATATAATAATAGTTATAGGTAGTAAAAGTACATAAAAACTCAGTTGTGGCAGCTGCCATTCATTACAATACTTTTTTGGGTTAGAAAATACGTTTTTAACACAAAATACAACAGATCTCAAAAATTATTATAAAGAGGCGGGAAACAATATTACGAGTTTTTTACGTGTAGGTAAGCAATTTATGATATGAGTAGGTACCTACCGAATCAATAAGTACAAATGTGTAAGTATAGCTGAAATATCGTCGCGGTTAGCGGCGTTCTAAGTCCCGGAGAGTTAAAAGAGTTACTTGCATTTTATTTATTTATTTAAACTTTATTGCACAATACACAAAAATAATGTACAAATGGCGGACTTAATGCCTAATGGCATTCTCTACCAGTCAACCATCGGGCCATTTTCTCTATCTACTCTGCCTTTTCCTTCACAACCTGATAGATACGACGTTGGCTTTTTCTTTACTTGATCAATGCATCCTTGATTTGCTCTTTCTTTAACTCTAATCGTGCATTCTCGGTGTTTCAGGCAGCTGCGTCCTCGGTGACGTAGTGTACATGCCGGGCGACACGTTCACGGGCGCGACGCCCTGCGAGCGCTGCGCGTGCGCCGCGGGCAGCGTTCAGTGCGCGCAGGAGCGCTGCGAGCCACGTCCGGGCTGCAAGGCACTGCACCGGCCGGATCACTGCTGTCCTACGTATCAGTGCGGTTAGTATTGTGCAAACTGAGTGTACGTCTGAGCGGAGCATGCCGTGCCAGGCCCATGTTTAACAAGCTCAAAAGTACGCAAGCGGTCTAGAGCTCGCAGCTCAAATCCTTTTGAAGCAAAGAAAAAAGCGTGCTTCAAGAATCTATTGTTACTCTTTCTATACGCTCTAGCGTATATTTAGTCCAATATTAAATGCCGGTAACGCACCTGCAACCCCTCTAGTGTTGAAGGTGTCCATGGGCGACGGTAATTCCTTTTCATCGAGCGATTTGCCTACTTCACTCTAAAAAAAATTTGGTTGGCCCTATCAATATCTTGATAGTCGTAATCAAACATCTTGATTCCATACGAGCCTAACAAGAACTTAGACACATCAAATAAGGTAATTCTGATTGCTATTACTATATCTATGTAACTGAACCAATGAAGATCTTGTTCAATATTTACACGAAAATCAATTATGCTAACTAATTGATCCTAGTAAGATCAACTAAGGGCTTGATAATTATTATCATGATAAGTTACTGTACCAACTAATGCAAACGAGTCAGTTTAACTAAGATGTAGGTCAATATTAACATGAAGAATTACTGTATTAACTATTTGACCCAAATAAGTTCAACTAAGAACATGATTACATCGACTAATGCACCTTATTAGCCTGAACTAAGATATTGTTAAATTTGAATCTCAATTGTTTAATCATTTCAACTAAGATGTAAATCAATGTTAACATGAAGAATTACTGTATCAACTATTTGACCCTAATACGTTCAACTAAGAACATGATTGCATCGACTTATGCATCTTATTAGCCTGAACTAAGAAATTAATAAATTTGAATCTCAATTGTTTAATCAGTTCAACTATGAAACTTGTCTAGTACAATATACCATTCTTCTTCAATTCTACTATGACTCTTTGTCTCATTTACTAAGACATTTCTTTCAGATCTCTACTTTTTATGCGCACCGTGCTGAATAATGCTGATCCTCGTACTCATATTATACTCAAGGTCTTAAATGCTAAGATGTACATTTATTTCAGATCTTTTTGGCGATCGACCTAGACCGGTTTAGCTTTACAAACACGGGAGAGGCGTGCTCGTGAAACCGGTCTAGGCCGATCTTCAAAAAGATCTGAAATAAATGTATATCTTAGTATTTAAGACCTTGAGTATAATATGAGTACGAGGACCAGCATTATTCAGCACGGTGCGCATAAAAAGTAGAGATCTGAAAGAAATGTCTTAGTAAATGAGAAAAAAAGTGACATAGTACAATTGAAGAAGAATGGTATATTGTACTAGACAAGCTTCATAGTTGAACTGATTAAACAATTGAGATTCAAATTTAACAAAGTAAAGTTTTATGAAAAGGGGGTAAATTAATAAAACAAAAAATATATATAATAAGATGTTATTTATTCATCTAAACATTTAGAAAACTAAACGTTTTACATTTAAAAATCGAACTTTCTTTTACATACCTTACATATACCTATATTATAATTAACATTTAAAACGGGCTACAAATATAATGACCGTTTGGCGTACAACCGTCGATTTCCCCCTTATGGGTACGCGTTGGCGGCAGGCTCGGGGACGTCTGTCGCCTACACGAGGGTCCCTGGGATGGCCAATGCGCAAAAAATGGCGCACTCTTAGAGAAGTAAAGGGAAACAGTTCCTCCGAAGTCGAGTCCGCAGTTCGGACAGCCGCTGGCGGGGTTTCGGAAGCATGGTCCCGATCGTTTCCCGTGCCTCGCCTTAAAGCCTTGAGGCGGCCAACAGGGGTTTTACTGGGTAGACCTGGGGTCTCATTAGTCCACAACAGGGATTCCCACATAGCCATCCCGGCCCGTCCCCGCGCCGGGTGGTATGCGTAACGCATTTGAACTTTTGAACTGCTATCAGTTAAGGGGTTAGGTTAGATTAGCACTTCCTCCATTTGCACATACACTATTATACATTAGGTACACAAAGCAAAGGTAACACCTTCACTGTTCCAGGCTTGCCGTGAAATAAAGGCAAAAGTAAAGTTTATTTCGTTGACGCGTACTTGAATGACTAAGTAGTTGAATGTTGAGGTTGAGACTAGTCCTGCTCGCACGATCTCAGACGCCGCAGGGGCGCGGGCGGGGAGGAACGCGGGTGCACCGGCGCCCCCCTACTTATCTCTTGATTGAACGGATTAACTGATTATTTAATTTAATTATGAAGAAAATCGATTTAACAAATAATTCTTAATAGAATAGAATATTAGTTTCGTAATTAATACAATAACTTGATCATAATGGGATTGAATGTTTTATCTTCGTTGTTCTAAATATTATATGTTTAGTTGATTAAAATACCAAGTCTTATGTAAATCAACAAAGACAAAATAATCACATAAACTATTAAAATGTTCATAACTATCAACATATTTATCTGTTTTAATTAATTTGTTAAGGATTGAATTAACCTACGTTACATAATTATGCCAACACGTTAATAATAGATGCAAAGTATACAATTGTTAGGATTAATAACATACCTACTTTATTAGTTCAATCACAGATACACTTATTGTTTTAAGTAATCAGCTTTCTTTGATTTATATAAGATCGTTATTGTTATAATTAACTTAACGTCAACTAAGAGAAAACTGCTCTTAGTTGGTCTTCATTTTTTAGAGTGTTCGTTTGCCTCCTATATCATATAAAAATACTTTTTCTCCAATATGCTCGGAAATGTTCACCTTATTGTAGCAAAAATAGTACGGGAAGTTCTACGTTATTGTCAAACTCTAATTTAAAAAAATCAAACTATCGCTGTCCTGTTCTAGCGGACGGGAATGAAAAAAACACTACAGTAATAACTTATTACTGTAGTGTTTTTTATTTTTTGAAAATAAAAAACGCAAACAGCCAATTATTATAGCCGCGAGCCGCGTCTACACGACCCGATCAGCTATCATTTCAAACTATAGGATAGAGTGAGATAGTAAGATAAACGACCTTACTTGTCTCGTTCTTACAAGACCGTTGTGCTCGTGTATGATCGTGCAAATACTGCTTAATAAAATAAAAGAATATTTTTATATTTTATTTAAGGATCTCATCCGTGTACATAAAGTTGATATACTTTGTCAAAGGACTTTCTCATTTCAAACATAGACAGAGAGAATCATACTATCTTTGTCTTACACTAGTACTAGCACCCAAAAGAAAAGGATGGGTATAGTTTTCCTGGTTCTTACTGACTGACAAATTGGTTTGACTAACTATATTGCACAATTATATTGAATGGTACTGAATGGCAGAATAAGTTTGTGCCCTTAACTTAAAAAAAAAAAAATTTAGAGGGAAATTGTTTTTGACATTTTTGATGTGAAGGTTCGATTTGAGTGATGCTTGATGCTTAAATTATTATTATTTTACCTTATTTCCTCGCATGTTTGGAGAAAAGCACTATATATGCCTCGGCAATAGCAATTCGTGGATTCGTCTTCTTTGTCGGACTCCGCTTCGCGTCGTCCGACAAAATCGAAACTCATCCACGAATTGCCCTTTCCCGGCCTCTGCAATAATGTACTAATGACTGCACGCTGCACGCCCCGCCGCCGATCGCCGCTCGCTCAGCGACGACCGTAAGACCGTTCGATTTGGATTATGAGTAGTTTATGAGCCATAAATGCTGGCAATGTAGTTACAACCCCTCTATAACTTGTTAAGAGAGAGAAAGCATTACCATAGTAGGTACAGTAGGTACAAAAACATTTCCTTAATAATCTAGATAAAAATGGAATATCAAACGCAACTCCTCACAGAAATCTAGTTCCCGGTACGAGAAAATACAAAACGCAGATGCTCAATAATCTTCAACGATATCTCCATCGTTTTTCAGAATGCGAGCTAGAGGGCCGCGTGTACGGCAACGGCGAGAAGCTGGTGGACCCTGAGGACCCGTGCCGCGTGTGCTATTGCCAGGGTGGGGAGGTGGTGTGCCGCCGCATCGCCTGCTTCCTCCGAGATGACTGCCAGCCGAGGCTCGTCCCAGGCCGGTGCTGTCCGGAGTACGACAACTGTCCGCTCAGAGGTAAACAACGTTGTACCAATACAGTACTCTATGTCTATGTATATGTATTATTTTTGTTTTTCTTTAGCGAGCCATTAAGTAGTGGCAACTGTATTTGTTTATGAATTTTGTATAGACAGTACACCTACCTACCTATAAGAAACATATGTACTGTTTGTTCCCAAATAGACATTAAAACATTACGTAAATAGTAATTGATACCGGCATTTTCTGCTTTTATCCTTTACAGTTAGTAGTCGTCAATGAGTAGAAATATAAGCCTTTAGTTGTTATGGTTCATAAAATAATGTAGATAGAGCTAGTTTAATTGTCTTCCATACACCTAGATAAAATTGACTGATTCATTCAAGAAGTTTCCAATCTTACTTGTTAGAGTAGGATCGCGCATTGGGACGAACATTGGAAGGTGAAATATAATTTATTTTTCTTTATTTTCAGGAGTCACTGCTATTCCGGGGCTACTACCACCAGTTTCAAGCATAGCTACGAGTGACACCTCTAACGCCGCCCCGACTCCTCCGAAGCAAAACATCAAGCAGGAAATCACCATTAAAGAAATCACGCCAGTGTCAGAGATCCCTGTCCTCACCGACGTAAAGATCAAGGAGATCCTGCCCTCGACAAGCATTGAGGTGCCAGAGTACCCCTCATCCAAGTCACCACTCATTCCACGGGAAGCTATTCCGGACAAAACCGTGACTAGCAGCGCTGAACTATCACCAAAGCCGAAGGAATCTGCTGCGATCGAATTAATTTCACCACTGCCTACAGAACAGCCTTCAAAACCAGTGGAAAAGATCATTGAGACTAAGAGTACAGAGGATTTACTTCCATCAAAAATTAGCCTGTCGACGCAGGATTCTATCAACAGCGAAATCTATCCATCGCATATCCCCACGATCATTGCTACTATGGGAGTTCCTCCGATTGCACCTAATACTATTCCAGCAGCCAGCACAACCAGAGTTGCTATCATTGAAGAAGAAGACACGTCTCTTTTCGATCACAACCCCGCTTTCCCTCCGATTCCTGATGACTTATCCCCAGTAGGAACCCATGAAGACGAAATATCTGAACAGAATGCGGATGGTGATCACACAAACGTGCACGGAGAACAACATGTAGCCAGTACACTACCACCTACATCCACGACGTTTGTACCGAAAGACACTCCCACGACTACAGTTAGGTATATACTAGACACTTCTACCACTACTACAACCACAAAAAAAACAGCGACTGAAACAAGCACTACTAAGACTCCAGAAATTGAAACAACAGCATATGTATTAACATCAACTACACCGCAAAGTGAATCCTTAATAAAAGGTAGCCCGATGCTTAACCCTTGGTCAGAAATTCCGCCTGAAATATTGGATAGGCCATCCTCAGTACCAGAAGATATAAGCGGTGAATTAGACGACCCTGAAGAGCCAGTGACAGCTTTCGAAGAACCTCTTTATATTGCTACTTCAACTACTACTGGAGCTAAGTTAGTAGATGATACTACTACTGGTTCACAAATCGGAGGCAAGGAGACAATGGTACCAAAGTCTAATGAAGAAACGAGTGCACCCTTCGATACTACTCAAAGAGTCACGTCAACTACCACTGGTCCACCAATACAACTAGATGAGACTACTGCTACTTCTCAAAAACTATTAAATAATAAATATCTACTTAGATCTAGTGAGGTAACGACCACTTCGATCGATACCACTAAAAATACTCAAATGGTTACCTCCACTACCAATGGACCACTTAGTAAATTAGTAGACGAAACTGCTGCCGCTACTGTTTCAAAGGAGATAATTTTACCTAGGTCTGGCGCAGTAACAAATACTCCTTTTGATATTACTCAATCTACTCAGACTGTGACATCGACTACAACTCAACCAGCCATTACTCAATCTACTCAAACCTCCACTGCAACTGAATCAGCATTTAAAATAGTAGATGAGACTACCGTTTCACCACTTTCCACATTAAAGAATAAAGTTGTACCTAGGTCTAGTGAGGTAACGAACACTCCCTTCGATACAACCACTCAAACTACTCAGAGAATAACAGATGCTTCAGAAATAATCACCAGCACACCAAGAGCTCCAGAAGAATTAACTACGGGTACTGTTACTAAATCCAACATTCCGACTGAGATCACTGCTCAAACTGAGTTCAGCTCATTGCCGATCGAGACTAGTGACCAAAACCCCCATGACTCCTCGGAAAGCGCCTTAAAAGACAAAAGCCCTTCAACTGAGACTCCATTTATAATTGAAATAACAACAGCCAAGGCAACAACGGAGACCGAGAAGGTTATCGTCGCTAAGACGACTCCAACCACTCCCTCTACCCCAGGAAGTAACTCGTTTGAGAATATAGAAACTACGGAATTTGTTCTTACTTCATTCGGATCTTCAGAAACTAGTACTGATTCTGTAGAACTTATTAAAATTTCTCCAACGCGAAAAGTAAATAACGCAGCTATTATTGACTCATCGCATAGAAAACAGGGCAACGTACTGACTGATCTGCGAGACTTGGTGGGGGATGTGGCTTCCATCAGCGGCCACACTGATGAGCCGAGCACATTGCTCCGAACCACTACATCCAACAGCTTCTCCGACTCAGAGGAACTGATGCCAGTCAACGCTGGATACAAGAGCAAAAATAGTAACTTCAACCTTAACTCCATCACGGAGATCCCCTTGAAAACTAAGAGTCAGCTTCCAGTTAATAAGCAGAAGATGGTAGAAATAGAAGGTGAAGATACAGACAGTATTGCTGACGCGCCGCCACCGCATGACAAGGTAGAGCCGACCACGCGCAGGCCCATCATCGACAATGTGTCTGACTCCATGCCTAATAAGAACGAAACTGACAAGACAGACATTGAAATTATCTCTCAGTCCTACGTCCCAACGATCAACAGGCGACCGACGAAAGTTGTGATGAAGAAGAATAACGACAAGCCCCTTTCTGAAGCTTCAACCGAACAAACTCTTGCGACTGCTTCTTCAGATGTAGTGACATCTTCTGGCGAGACGACGTCTTCTGCAGTTGCGATTACAGAGAGTGCTTTGTCCTCTGAAGAATCGGCTACAACAGCCGATGTGACTTTGGGGGCAGACGCGTCAACTACCGCGGCGCAGTGAGCTGCGCGCACGTCGATCGATGGAACCTCAGCTTATCAGCATTTCTAGAGTAAGTTTCGTTCTTGAAACTCTAAGTTAACGTAGAGACTACTAGGTTAATAGGACTATATACGAAAACCTTGTCAGAAGGATTCATTATTCTTTGTCAATTCTCTCGGGCGGGAATAATTTCCGCCGAGTCGTATGTAAGTAGACGGCCGGGGTATCCGGCCGAATTTTGTGTTATGTGTATTAGCTGGACAAATTATTTATAACGTAGAGTTAGGGCGCGAGGGCGCGGCGATGTGTCAAACGTGAGGGCTGTAGTCTAGCTCTTCGTTAGCGTAAGTTATTTATTTGTTAGTGAGAGCGAATTAGTAAGTGATGATAGGTAAGCAACCAAGCTAGTCAACCTGTGACTGCGCGGCGTCGCGCCACGTTGCCATTACTGCTAGCATTAAAGAACATGACAAACCTCGAATGGACATTCCGGGCTTAGTTTTAGTTCCCTCGGTGGAAAGCCAGTAGCGCGAGGCGACACGGGACTATATTTGGTACAAATCGAATTTGATATTATATAATCAACCTTATGAAATACTGTAAAACCTAGATGGTTTAGAATGAATGTGATTGCACATAGTTTTTATTTAATGCACTTTGTGTCGGTATCGAAGTGGGATTGCTGGAAGGATGGCTCAATGCTAGTGTAAGATGTAGCTTCATCGTGTCAGACTGGATCTATGGGATTCGAGTGCATAACGTAATGAAACATCAACAACATGTTGCCTCAAATTCGGTTAACGTACTGGTGAAAAAGTTTCGCTTAACTTTTGAAGACTTTGCTCTAACACGAATCCAGTGCTTTTTTGTCAAAGGACGTATTTCAATAACTAGGCGATTCGAAAAACCTTTACTTACCTACTCATCAATTTGAAATCTATTATCTTATCCACTTCAAGAAAGATAAAACGTTTTCTTTAACAAAAACTCTCTAGATTCGATCTTTCACGATGTTTCGGCGAGCGGGAGACCGATCATGTTCTGTCCGCGCAGGCGCGGGGCAGACCATAATAATGTACACAATATTGATCCTTATGTCAACGGACTAAGGTGCAGCAATGTGTACATGTTTATGAGCGTCGGCGTGCGCGGGCGTTGCTTCTTGCTCCGGAAGACGTCGCCTTTTCCCGAGCAATAAGCATGTGCCGACTGTATTATTTATAATTATTGTTTTTTTTTACAAATAAAAGAACCAGACTGAATCCTTTGTTTTTTTAGCATCTTCAACTTACCTTTATACAAGTAAAACAGCCGTTGGAAAACCAGTTTGAATTTAGTTGAGCATCCTCATCATATCCTCATATGGAAACATTATTATTAAATAAGTTTTTCGTAATTTTCATTGGCTGCCTCTCGAAAAGATGGCGCCTTACATTTGGCCTATACTCGTGTAGATGGCACCACTTTTGGATACCTATTTAACAAATTTACACAACAAGTTCCAGTGAAATAATAAGGATCAAAGTCAAATGGCGTTCTAAAAGTTTTAATCATTTGTCGAAACATGGCAGTAAATTTACTGTGGCTCGCAAGTAGGGTTCTGTAACATTACCTTCTACACAAAAAACGGCAAAAAACCACGTTTGTTGTATTCTGTTTTTAGTATTTGTTGTTATAGCGGCAACATAAATACATCATCTGTGAAAATTTCAACTTCCTAGCTATCACGGTTCATGAGATACAGCCTGGTGACATACCAGACGGACAGACAGACAGACGGACAGCGGAGTCTTAGTAATATTAGGGTTCCGTTTTTACCCTTTGGGTACGGAACCACAGAACATATTAATATATTAATATGTTAATATGTTCTGTGTACGGAACCCTAAAAAGTGGTTCATGGACTAATTATTATTGGTTCTGTCTGATAAGTTTCAAGTAATGCGGCCCGGCTCTATCCAGCCAGCCTATTATGGATAGCTTTATCCATCTTTATCCACGTGATAAAATAACTGTCACTGTTTAACACCGTGGGAAAGAAAGTGACGGACACCGTTTTATCACGCTGTCACGTAGACAAGAACGACCATCATATCCGTACAGCTCCATAATAAAATCGCCCCTGGCTGAAAATCTAATTTCCATGAGGTCTGCTCAGCTACTCAACCCCAGGCAAACATTTACCAAAGTACCGTTTCATTGGGCAACTTTCGTTTGCCGAGAAGCCGAACTAGTAGGTATAAAACCTACAAAGTAGCAACAAATTGCGGTGTATAAAATAGCAGGAACTTTAAACTCTATACAATATAAGATTGAGATATGTACCTACTTTCAAACAATATAACGCTGCAGGAAGAGGACAATTCCAACGTGTCGTCAGCCCGGACACGGCCCGGTCTAACGTGAGTCATCCTTTAATAACCACTTTTCTTACATTTTACTTCTACCTAAATGACGATTCATAAGTTTTGTTTTTATTCACCACCACACCAGCTCTTGAAAACTCTCTTTAAGTATATCTCTTTATTCTTCAAAAAATCATGCCAAAGTTACATTTTATCCGCAGAAGTGGCAAACTAATTTAATGCAATTTTTAAGTTGTTTATACATTTTCGACTTTTGAGTAATGACTTTGAATGATAAATATTGAATAGGTAGCGTTCATTTGGATTAGATTTTTAATGTTCTACAGTTAATACGTTCCTCGCATTGGTGTGGTGAAAAATGTTGTGTTTCACTCGGTAGTATAGTTAGTTTGTTTAAGCCTCATGCCTTGCTTAGAACCCTCGCAACGCTCAAGTTTCCAATTTTCAAGCCACTTGCTACGCTCGTGGTTATATTGGTATCTTTCGCTAGCTTGGGTACCAATATTAGAAAGAGGAGTTAAAAAATAACTTTGCCCTTTGTAAAACAAGTAACTATTATCTCGGGTCATGGAGTTATCGTGCATGTCACATGCAAAAATAAACAGGCATATTGTTGTTATATCTAGCATTAACTACATGACATCCCCGGCGTAAACATCTGCTTCAACTACGTATAATCATCATGCAGTTCTTGAACTGAAAAGATAGTGAGAGTATTCTTTGTTTCACTTGTGTTCATTGTGTGTTGGTAAGTGATAATAAATTTTTTTTTTTTTTTTGAAAAATCACTTACCTCTATTCACTCATGTTTTCTTAAGATATACCAACAATTAAGTTTTCACCTCAGCAGCTCGAACAAGGGTACTTTGCTACTTAAAAACAGTGAGCAAAATTGTATTTTGCTCACTGCGTGAGCAAAATCGCATTTTGCTCATTTTGTCTCACTCAGTGAGTAAAATGTGATTTTGAAGTAGCAAAGTACCCTTGTTCGAGCTGCTGAGGTGAAAAAGTAATTCTAGAGACATGCAACAAAGCTTAGGGCTGCTCCATGCCTGTCTATAAGTACCTAAAGAATCTGTTACAAATAGGTACCGTTATAAATGTCTAATATACTCGTAGTATTTTATTAAAAAACAGGTCCCAGACGAGCTAACTGTCACTAGCGGTGCCGCTGCGACTAGAAACAATGATGGGCCCTTCACATTTCCTCCTGTGGTGTCTCCTGATGACCGTCTCGTTGGTGATCGTTGGAGGATGCAAGACTTGGGGACAAACATGTAATACAGGAGAGTGTTGCGAAGGTTTGATTTGTAAACTGACGAGTATTTTCTCTTCCCAGTGTATGTGATTATTTCTTAGGTCTTTTTAAATGAATGCTTTGTGTTAAGTATTACGTTGTTTTTTTTATTTACCTACCTTTTTAGGGTTCCGTACCAAAAAGGTACAAAAGGAACCCTTATGTTGTATTAACTCTGTCCATCCGTCCGTGTGTCAAATCGCCAAATATGGAATAGTCATGATGTCATGAACAACGCTAACCAATTTTTTTATTAAATATGAAATATGCACTATATGAAGGGCGCATTCTAGCAGTTGCGCAAATTGCAGGCATTTGTCTCTGTTACTCTAAAAATTACGCTTTCATTGGAGTAAAAGAGAAAGATCTTCCCAATTTGCGAATTTCGGTTTTCACGGTATCAAAATCCTGTCGACGGCGAGCCGTGTAGAGTTAGACAGCAGCCGCGGGCTTCACATCAAAGAATTCTACTTCTTTTGTTTATTCGTCAGGCGCTGCTAAATGTTTAATATGTAAGATGAGAACTCTTGCGCATGCATATTAGGCGGGTTACAGCTGTTATGTCATCGATGGCTCGATCAAAACACGTAGCGATTCACTTCGTGGTTTGTTCCACTTTGCTACATTAGAAATTTAGATAGGGCCTTTGTAGGTAGGTGTAATATCTTTGTACAACGAAAACTAGTCCTAGACTACTTGAATGTTCATGCCCATGTTTAATTATTTCAGTAAGTATGTCAAAAATTTGTTTATAAACGAGAGCGTTAACTTAGATTGTACCTATAGCGGTGGCTAGGTTCGTTGTGACGGCTTCCTAGCCTATATCGGTGGTGAGTGGTGACCCTGATGCCTGATGCTTTCAAAGCTGGAGGCCCTGGCTTTCAATCCGGGTGAGGGTTTTATATATGCGTTTTTGTATGTATAAACTCTTTATTCTACAAAACACAAATATGGCACAGGATAGGCAGTACGAAGGCGAATCATGACTATTCTCAGTTATGGCGCGATTGCACTGCGTATGTACTAGTACTGGCATTACATACAAGTAGTAGTAAAGTATTGTTTAGTTGAGTATTTAATATAATCGAACTGTATAAGGTTGTCCTCATTTTTTTTTCTTTTAAACTGACCAAAAACAAGATCCAGTTAACCCTGTTTTAATAACCATTAATTTAAAGCCGGATCAAAAACCAGATAAAAATCTACAGAATCGGAAACCTGATCCCAATTAAACGTAAGTTGTCTTCTCACCACTAATTGATTATAGGGTGTAGAGTAAATGATCGCTTATTACTATTGGCTACACAATTTGCGCGAGCGCATGGAAACAGTTTTCGAACACCATTTTACCCTGAACTCGAGGTCCCTAACGATAATATGTAAACGGAGACGACACTTATACTGGACGCTCGATGATACTCCTATGCCGTTATGTAAGCAAAACAAGCAGGTTGGACGTCGCACGACCACTTTATTTAAATATAATTTATGTACAAATGTATAAAAGATGTTGCACAATATCACATTCACTGTATTGTACTTGCGTCACCAATAAATAACGTCTTCGTGTTGAAACCAGCACGGTTGAATCTTCTTTAGGTATGTTTTCCGTTACTGGGGCGATCGCAATGATCGCGTCTTTTTCGCCTGTCGGATCATGCGTCACTTTCGCACTTACATAGTTGTTAGAACGTGTCAGGCATGGTAACAGACGATAAAGTGGCGACCATAAGCCGTACTGGTGGTGGTTTGGACTTAGTTGCGTCCGACCTGGTCGATTTGGCCCTGGAGGTTGTTGATGACCTCAGAGGGGACCTGGTCGCCGAGGATCTCGAACAGGTTGATCCTCTGGTTGCCGGGGATCGACTCGTACGCTGCTAGCTCGATGCCTTCTTGGACCTAAAGGATAAATCATTTTATTAAACTGGGCAAATTTTGCCGGATTAATGAAATATATATCGCAAGTTTCACTCTTATCTTAAATGCCTGTTCTCGTTTTGTTTAGTGAATCGGTAAAGTAGGTACTTAAGTACTTTAAATACGAGTAGTTTAGCATTCATCAGCCTTAGTTAATCAACTTTAGTTGGCGAGAAAAGCTTTAAAATAGCTTTAGAGATTTTTTTTATCCACTCATTTTATATTTTATTCATTGCTTATTGAATAAAAACTTACAGTAAACCTTTCGAAATATGTCTGTAGGTATTTAATAGGATGAGCTATCAAATTAATAGTGTTGTGTGGTAACTAATGAATGATGCTAGCTTATAGCATTGGCCCAGGGTCAGTGTTTCGCAAATCTCAATCTGCAGGCGGTGTTTTAAAAGACGCAGTGGCCTTTAAATGCTATAAATATTGATTAAGCATTACAACTCAGACATGTTTATAGGTAACAATTTGTATTTCATAAATAAGTCATTACAATTAATCCGAGTAAAATAAATAAGATTATGAAAATAGCAAGATTGAAAAAATAATATGTAGGTACCTATTTGTATGGACTTTGAAATTTACGTGAAACTTATCAGTTTAACTATTTGACAAATCTAATCTTCATTTCTCTTTCTTATTTCTTCCATTCAAGAGGTTCATCTATCATTCATTCCGATTTCTTGAAATGGATTGTTATTTTGATTCAATAAAAGAATAAAATAAAATATCGTGTTTTACGAATCAACATTCTGGATCTCAGCAACCTTATTTATGTATCAGCGATAGGTTCTGGATATGGAACAGAAGACAATTATGTTGGAAGGTTACTGACAAATTACCTTCTAGATATCAGCATCCCTGGTGTTGAAGAAGGCACCTCCTCTCCTTGGGTTACTACTGTAACTAGCATTACTTAGGCACACTACAGACTACATGTTGGTAAGTTTCTGTTAGGTTACCTTCTGGGCCTCATCATTATTATGCTTGATGTCCTCATTAAAGGCAACTACTTCCCTCTGTGGTGTGGTCGCGCAGGCTACAGATTACATGTTGGCAGGGTTCTATTACCTTCTGTATATCAGCATCCGTAGGGATGAGAAATGAGTTCTGTGCCTGCTTGATGGCTTCGTTAAAGGTAACTAACTATTCCCTCTGTGGTGTGGTCGCGGAGGCTACAGACTACATGTTGGCAGGGTACTATTACCTTCTGTATATCAGCATCCGTAGGGATGAGAAATGTCTGTGCCTGCTTGATGGCTTCGTTAAAAGCAACCTACATGTTGGAAGGGTACAATTACCTTTTGGATCTCAGCATCTTTGGGGATGAGGAATGTATTTTGTGCCTGCTTGATGGCCTCATTGGAGAAGGCCGCTCCTTCCCTCTGGGGTGCAGCCGCAGCGCAGGCCACTAGCACCAGCAGGCACACTACGAAGGACTGCATGTTGGTTGGGATATGGTACGTCTGCGAATTGGGAAAGATGATCTTTACTCCAACTGATAGATGTTTGATACTTAAACTGGAATAATCATGGGTCAGTACTGAATTTGATTAGAAGCAGTTAATGATGATCAGGGGTCGGACAAAAAGTGCGGATGACGTAAAAATGACGTAATCTTGCACACAGGATGATGTTTGAGTTTGTATTTAAACTTCCGTGTGACATGTAGTAACAAAGTAGTATTAATGAAGTAACAAAATAATCGTAAATAAATCCATGGAATTAATAATACAGGTGGTGATGGTGGGTGATGTAGTGAATAAAATAAATTTCACGAAACTTGTTATCATAAGGTATAATTATTTGAAATTAGTTAGAACACTTAGAACAAGTCTGTGGGATCCTCAGATAAATAGGTTTAATAGTCAAAAGTGGGAACAGTAGGTAAGATTAGTAAAAATAAAAAAAGATAATTTGATGTTATTATACTTTTATAGCTAAATTTTAGCTAAATATAATCGTGAAGATACAATAGCTAAACAATAACGAAGTCAATTTATTGTTCATCTGATTGACAATGTGTCATTCAAAAACGTACTTACTCATTTCAAGTGGCGATATCGTTTAATAAAGAGGTTGATAAATGATAAGTGATAATTGTTTATGAAAATCAAAAATACTATTTGAAATCATCCTATAAGTGGTTTGACGTCATTCGCACTTTTTGTCCGACCCCTGATGATGATCTATTTAAGTATGAGACGTTAAAGTTATGTCATGTCAAAATGCGTTACAATTACAATGAGTAGATGTTAATAATGTGAAAAGGCATGTATTGTTTCAAATGGTGATTAACACTTCGAACTCCCGAAGTCTGGTGGGAAACTTTGCAAAATTAGGAAAGCAACCACACGAAAAAATATAGGAAACTTCGGGATCATAATTTTCTGTTTTCAAAATCAAAGTTTCCTCAATTCCGTATGAAATTTTCCTGCAATCTCCAAAAACCTTTCCGACTTTTTTGAAACTTGAACCTCTGTCCTTAGAACATAGAAAATCACAGCTCAAACTTGGAATGATCACTGTATTCTTATAAATAACATTTAAACGTTTTCAAGATTAATTTTACGTTTGATTATGCACATTCTCCACATTAAAGAAGTTACAGAAATTCGTGACTTCATCTTACGACACTCCGATAAACATCTCAAGAATATTTCTCAAGAGGAAACAAAATACAAAAAACGTGATGCTCATGTTCCGCAATTAACACACACATAACACAGCACTTCACATTCACAAAGCAATAAAAATGGACAATATATGCAAATTACATAAAAATGGGCTACCTATTGCTCGTCACATTATTAAGGTCTAAAGGTCTCACCTGCCTTGTGCGCAGGAGTGTGGCGCGCGCGGCTCTGCACGCCTGATATAGTGACGCCCCGCTCGGCCACTTTCACCGCTGCGCAACTCCTGAGGGGCCATAACGTGCGCTCATCCCGGCCCGGCCCGGCCCGGCGGCGGGTCAAATGTCAACTTTGATTGAAGATGTGCATGTCAAAATAAAAGGTGTTTTGTTGTTTGACAGTTTACTTTTGTGTTTGCTTTTGTTGTCGACTTGTGAAGAGATGAATGATCGAGTAGAATTAATGTGAGTATAAATACCTAATTGAGCCATTGATTTTAGTTTAGGGTCTAATTTGGTAAAGTTGAGCTACGCGAGGATACAGATTCTTCCTAATAGACACACTAATATAAAACTTGTCGAGCACATTTCAGTGTGAGAGGACTGAGAGGGTATATATATGTGCTCATTGAGCTTTAGTAACGCGCCGTAAGGTGACGCCTCACATAAAACAGCTGCAATAGCTGCATCTGCTGGAGCAAAGAAGCTGTCAGCATTATTATAACATTTAGAACTCCTTTATGTCCTTAAAAATTACTTGTGAGTGTAATTCCATGTAAATGTTCCATTTTGTTCGATGTTTACAAAACCCCTTGCTTTTTATTGTGTTATTATTAAAAATTGTTTTCTTAAAACGGCTATTAATAAGTGGGTATGTCAGCAATTGTTTAAAAAAAATCCTGTCTTTGTGCCTATTGATTTTTGAGACAATTCCCAACTGCCTCTCACGAGCAAATTCAAATATTCTAGACTAATCCATAGATAGGCCCCGCTGCCTTCGTGGCCCCACACACATAGGATCAAACGTCGATATAACTCATATAACGATACGTCGCCGCGAAACCGACACTTATCAAATACACATCCGTGTCCGAGCATCTAATGCGTTCACATGACATTCCAAATGCTTGCCTAGCATGTGTGACGACTCAAGCCATACACTGATATTTTATCTACCCCTCTACCCTAGACCATACAAGATGAGTCGCGATCACTACCCATTCTGCGACTATTTATTTCAGTTGCGTTCATCACTACATGGTATACATATATAAAACAAAGTCGCTTCCCGCTGTCTGTTCTGCTTAGATCTTTAAAACTACGCAACGGATTTTGATGCGGTTTTTTTTAATAGATAGAGTGATTCAAGATAAAGGTTTATGTATAATTTGTTTACTCGTGCGAAGCCGGGGCGGGTCGCTAGTATTTAATATTACGACTTGCGGTGTAAGTAGTATTTTATAAGTAAAAGAACGCTTATATATATATGTGGTGACGTCGTGGTCTCTTATGAACGCTTTAGACGATTGCAGTTCCTTCCTGTTCCTCACTATACTCAAGTACTCATAACAACAGTAAGAGAGGTTGGAAATCATTCAAATGTCACTTAAAGTTGTTATTATACCAGCGGTTTTCAAACTTTTTTGTTGACGGAACCCTTTTCGAAAGCGAAATATTTGACGAAGCTCCAAATAAATAAATAAAACATTAGTGTACTGTGGACCAGACCAAAATGACTAAAATGTTGACGGATTGGTGGCCGCTTACGGATGAAAGAAGCGCCTGGCGTCCGTTGGCTTGTTGGGTGGATGACGTTCGAAGTATCGCGGGGCACTTTTGGATGAGACTAGCCCAGGACCGGGACAAGTGGCGTGCAAGAAGAGAGGCCTATGCTCAGCAGTGGGCGACCGAAGGCTAAAATGATGATGATAATGATGGACCAGATATAGAATAGCTGGCTTTTTTCTAATTATTACAAGTAGTGTCGCGGAGCCTCAACAGAGGCTTTTCGGAGCCCTACGGGTCCGCGGAGCATACTTTGTGGCTGTGTTATACCTACTATACATATATTCCATGTTTCGCGCGACCACGACTCGCGTGCACTCGTTTAGCGTTAGCAACACACGTTGAACCAGAAGAGAGAGTAATGGGCGCACTTTTATTCATGGCTGTCATTACTCATAAGCCTCAGTCGTAATATCACATAAGAAACTTGGTTTAGAGCAGTTTGTTTCCATTCTAAACGTGATGTCCGGATGGCTGTTGCGACCAGGATTCAGATACCCTTTTATTTTTCAAACAGTTTTCGTTCATTCACCCGGGAACATAAATTTTCATTTCCTTTTGCGTATACCTACTTAAAACATAAATAAAATTAATAATAGTGGCACTGTGAGCAGTAGACCTCGCGATAAGCTTAAGTAAGAAACGTACAAGTACGAAATACTTACTTCGTTGAGTCATTATCACATCGAACCCACACTGCAGGTCTGTGAGTTCGATGAGTGGCAGATAAGTCGTTTTAATTAAATACTTATTTAAAATTTTCAGAAAAATGCTTGTAACAGACAGACAGACAGAAACACCGAAGTGATCCCATGTATTCTGTGAACCAAGTTTGGTACAGAGATAAAAAAGGCGGCCAGCAATGGCACAACTCCAAAAATTATTTAAGATCTTTCAAGGAGGCTAACAGGCAGGTAGTTAGTAGGTACCTGTTACTTTCATTTCACAGTTTAGCAACGTGCCACGCTGAAGTGAATGTTACATTCACAGCCACAGCTAATACCTATAGGTATTATTGATTATGCAATGTTTTACCTTTTTGTTACATACGAACACTGTAGTACCAACAACACCCTTTAGATGGAAACAGTTTACTTAGTCTTAAAACACCACACAAATCATAACAATGTCAAGATGAAATACCTAAAGTAGTCTTGAGAATGAGTTATATACAGGGTGGATTTTCTTTTTGGGTCAGTGAGGGCAGCTACCAGATCCCGTACAGCTACGCGAAATTGGTCTTAGAAGACCTTCCCTCGATTTCAAATTGATGGAGATTGCCGGTTACAGATTTTGGAAAAAACATACAGGCTGTACTAGCGATGCAATATTCAAAAAGAAACTTAAATCCCTTCTAATAGATCAGGCATACTATCGTATTGCCGACTTTATGAGTGCGCCGGTGAGAAATTGACCCAGCACCGTTTGAGCAACAGGTTCTAGTACCCACCTACCTACAAATGTTAATACTTGTTTATTACTTGTATTTAATGATAAAAACATAATGTACCCAGTAGTTTTAAGTTTATGACGTGTAAAATGTAACTATGTTTATATTTACCAATAAAGTCTGTATTCTGTATTCTGTATTCTGTGAGAAAAAGGTCATTTTTGACAAACTTTTTTTTTGATGCCAATCGATCCTATTCCTATTGAGGATCAAAAGCTTGTATGGAACCAAAAAAAAAAATCCGGCTAGAAAAGCCACAAACCGAGGAAAACTTTTCCCATACAATTTGTATGAAAATGAAAACTTTTATTTTTCACATGCTATTTTTGTATGCCAATCGATTCCATTCCTATCCAGTATCAATAGTTTCCTAGGGGTCAACTTACGGTAATGTACTAAAAAGCCACAAATTAAAGAAAACTTTTTCCATACATTTACTATGGAGAAAATGTGAAAAATTATTCACAATTTTCTACCTCCCATCCCATCCCATCAGTCCTACAGCAATGTCTACATACAGTATTATGGTTCTTAAATGTAACAGGACTGATTGGCCAGATAGAAAACTTTGAATTAAATTCCACGTTTTCTCCATAGTAAATGTATGGAAAAAGTTTTTATTAATTTGTGGCTTTTTAGGATAGGAATGGAATAGATTGGCATGCAAAAATAGCATGTGAAAAATAAAAGTTTTCATTTTCATACAAATTGTATGGGAAAAGTTTTCCTCGATTTGTGGCTTTTCTAGCCGGAATTTTTTTTTGCTTCCATACAAGCTTTTGATCCTCAATAGGAATGGGATCGATTGGCATCAAAAAAAAAGTTTGTCAAAAATGACCTTTTTCTCGCAACCTGTATGTTCTTTCCAAAATCTGTAAAAGCCAATCTTCATTAATTTGAAATCGAGGGAAGGTCTTCTAAGACCGTTTTCTCGTAGCAACACGGGATCTGGTAGCTGCCCTCACTGACCCAAAAAGAAAATCCACCATCCAATACCGTAAAATGGGGTGAGTAGGTACAAAACAGACATTCAAACCTCAATAAAAGTTGATTTTTGCATGTGACACGTTGATTTTTATTTTTATACATACAATTAATATTGTGCGGAAGGTAGGTACGCCATAGATGCGCGAGAGTGGATAACACAGCACTCACAGCAGCTTGCCCAACGCTTGCGCCATGCGATGTGACATTGAACTGATGAGCTGTCATCATTAGGGCCCTTTACGAGTATGCGCGTGTCAAAACGTTGTCGTCCAAAGCATACATGGCAGTGAATTATTATTGCAGAGGCAAAGGCTATTGGGAAGACTTGGAGCGACCTCAAGCAAGAAGCTCGAGCTCGAGACCGATGCAGGTGGCGTGGCGGCGCACTGTAGACGCCCTCGGTCCGGACACACGCAGTACGCCATGGAATGGACATGGATAAAAAAATATTGCGAGATAGATTATAAGCTTAGCTACTGTATTGGCTTGGACAAGTATTGGGTGGTAAGATATTAGCGACTCGTCGCGTCGGTCGCTAAAATCTTACCACCCACATAGGCGAATTTTCTACTCAAATGTCTACTTATAGGAGAAAGACATCTGTGAGAAAAAAAAAGTTTACTTACAAAAGTATTTCAGACAAAAATGCACTTGATTTTAGTCTCGTTTCTGCATATATTTTATTCACTACTACGGAATGCAGTAATCATATAATTTTAGCCCGGAAGCTTGTTTGTCTCCATACCAAATTTAATAACTTCATTTTAAAAACTGGTCAAGTTTATAATTTTTGTGCTAATGGTTTTGTGATTTGTCTACGATTCTTATAGTAATCATGACCTATTGTAACTTTACAAAATAAGATTTCTTTCTAAAGAGTCATGAATATTAATACAGTGAAACCTGGTTTAGTGGGACCTGGATAAGTGAGAAACCTCTATAGCTGGGACTCATGGTGCGGTCCCGACACTTTAGCGCTGAATTACCTCTGTTAGTGAGAAAAAACGAACCTCTATAACTGGGAATAGTTGTTGTGATTTTATAGTCACATTTACCTCTATAAATGAGACTGAGAGTATATTTTACCTCTTTTACTGAGACTATATTTATAAGATTACATTTTCTTAATTATTCTTTTAGAATTTTATAGGAATTGACCTCTGTATCTGAGATAACGTCAATCTATGACCTCTCTAACTTGGACTTTATTGATCAATTTCCGTATTCTTACTAACTCTTAGTCTATCCACAAATTCCGCATTTGCTTAACTGTGTCTAAACGACTTCAAGTTTCATTTAGTTACTTTATGTAGTTAAAACTATCGAAACGAAAGCTGAAATCTTGATAAGTAACACGAATAAACAAGTTTTCGTTTAATAGATTTCTAAGACGCAATGAAGTCCGTATCAAATTTAATTGAAAAAATCTATCCTTTGGAGAATCATTCAAAATAAATTCAAATAAATATTTTTAACAGACTTAAAAAATATTTAGGGACAAGGATTATTTTACCTTATTTATTTTTAAAGATAATTACAAAATACCTTATTAACCACCTCTATAACTGAAATATATCCTTTATCTCACCTCTATTAATGGGACCCTCTGTAAATGAGACAGAAATTTATTTGTACCTGACTAACTGAGAACCTGGGTAAGTGGAATACCTCTTTAAGTGAGACAAATCTGCTCGTCCCTTGAAGTCTCACTTATCCAGGTTTCACTGTACAATGGAAATTCTCATCCTTCTAGGCCTGTCAAACTTCTAGTGTAAACGGTAAATTCGAAAATGGATACTTGAATATTTGAATATTTTATTGGTTTTGACGATGAATATTCAGACAGTAATGGTACGACCCTGCCAAAATGTCAAGAGAAGCGAAATCATCCATGTTGAGTCAGAAGTTACAACTTTATAATAATGCTAAATTGTTCAGTTTGTGAAATACAGTTTCGACAGAGGTAAGGTGTCTGTTGCTCTCAGATCCCTAGGTATTAAGTAATTAATATTATAAATGCGATACCTAGTACCTAACTTTGTCTGTCTCTGTTACCTGTTCACTCAAACCGATTTTTGGACAAGGAAAAACAAATTCAGAACCGAGACTCTTGAAAAATTGGTTGACTTAATATTTTTCCTGACATTTATATTTTAGTCTAAAGAAAGTATTTTTGGCGAAATTATTTTATTTTATTTTGTTAATGTTTAATGTGCTGTTGGTTTTCCAATAACTAAATAATAAATACTAATTTTGATAGGATCTTGAAAATTGCTCACGCTGATCGGTGAATGCGAAATGTAGTGAAAGTCGTGGGTGAGATGCGCGCCAAGACGATTGTCAAGGTCGTCTCAAAACCAGTTCAAAAGTATAATAAGTTATGAAAACAGAATCAAGTTCCAGAGATTCCATAGCTACTCGCACAGGGCCTAAAACCGGTGGCAGCGTGATCTCATAGCTATTTCGCAAACAATTTGATACCATCACATAGCAACTCGTGTTTGCTTTCACATATAAATATTACCTCATTTATGTTTTAAGGTAGGTACATACATCTTTTTTGGGTGCGTCGTGTTTTTAGGTGTAAGTGTAAGTCTTGTGCGTGCTTTGTTTTGGCGGGATACGCAGTTTTTAAAATGGATGGTATTTATTATATTTTAATCTGAAGAACATCATGAGGAACCAGGCTAACATATTGGTTAATATATCGAATGTCACGTATTTGGGAAGCAAATTAGACTAACTACTAAGTTATACATCAAAATAGAGCGGTAACAAAATCTATCGAGGCTAATAAATCTATCTATAAACATAATGAATTGTAACAACTTTACTATGCAATGCGACTCATCATGAACGTGAAATTTGTTTAAAGGTTTAGAAATATTATGCTTAATGTACTTAGGTTAGGCTATTTCTTTAATATCATATTCCAAATTATTACTAAGTCGCTACTTAGTGTGGTGATCTCAAAAGATACCTATATAATACTTACTATAACAATTTACTAGTAATAGGTATATAAATAAAATAGTGCAATTTTACCTATTATTATTGATATCAATATAAAACTAAGTTGGCTAAAAAGTCAAAAGTCCTACAATCCAATAAGACCCTTTCCCGAGCACCCGAGCACTCGAGCCCCCAACAGCACTCAAGAGTTGTTAACAATAAGACATCCTAGAGCCATCTACAAAGTTCGTCAATCGATCAAAAGGCCCAACGCTACGCCAAACATTGAAAATCGAAATTTTGTTATCTTTTTCTCTATCGCTCTTGCATATATTCGGTAGAGAGGCAGATAATGAAACGGCCCGAGAACGCTGCCCTGGGGTAGCCCGGGCGAAGGGCGCAACCCACGACCTCAATAAAGGAAAACTTGAAAGTTTCGTCCTCTTCAAGAGTTCTTTGTGTCTGAAGAACAAGTATCTACTTACATCATTAGTTTCGATCGTTGATACGTCATGTTTTATCTCGTCTCAATTTCATTGGTATTGGTTGAACCTTGTGATTGAGGGTGAGCTACCCTAATATGGGTTGTCTGGGTAGTGAGCGTACTACGACTAGGTAATTAATAAAAACGTGCCACCAATCTCAATAACCACCGTTCGGTAGGATTTTCATGCGGTTTTCAGTTTTCACCTATCAACAGAGTAATTCTTGAGGAAGGTTTAGATGTAAGTATAATTTATTAAGGTTTTGTGTAACCCGTGCGATGCCGGGCAGGTCGCTAGTGAATCTACTGATATAGAATTTAATATTAGATATTCTAATATTCTACTACTACTTTACATTTGCTTGACACGATCTGTATGTATCATATGAACAAAGAGTTGCGCCACACTCGCGATGGCGCCGCATATAAAACTATAAGTCGCTCGGTGAAAGTGGTGTTATGGCTAATATTGGTAGGCATTAAGCGTGTTAATATGAGCAAGATTAAGGTTACGTAATGATTATAACAGCGAATTTGAATTCGTCATCACGTCGTTGGTATCATCATCATCGTCAGTAAAAATTTTTAAAGTGATAATGCAGTTGAAACTAGTTTTCCAGAGGTCTCGGTAACAACTGCAAATTATAAAGTACCTACAAACAAACACTCGTGGTTAATATTCTAACAAACACAAATGGGTCGAATTCAAACAAATTCTAGACAAAAAATCCTCTCGAAACAAAAATGCAAAGAGACGACTAAAATTCGGTCAGGATCATATGATCCGAAAGAAACAGAAACGAGGTTAAAGCTAGTCTTTCTAAAATGCTGCATATGACATTTAAATTTAACATGATATGAATAACAAATAAGATTAGCGCATTGACATTGAAATTAAACTACATACATAGTCATATATCATTCGTTATTGAATAATCCTCCGAAATCTATTGGCTATGTGTACGACAGTAGTGTTTGTCTAGGATTTGTTAGCTGGACGTCCAATACGCAGTTCGTCCAAATCGCATTTCGTCCATTCGTCTACTACGCAGTTTGTCCATAAGTGATGCGTCCATTTCGTGATTCGTCAATACGCAGTTCATCCATTTCGCGATTTGTCACTCTGCATTTCGTCCATTTCCCGATCCATCATTACAGAGTTGTCCATTTCGTGATTCGTCTATTAAGAGGATATGGGAAATGAGAAAATGGTCAATAATATCAGCTACGCCGATGATATGGTGCTACTGGGACCCACGGTCGGAGCCGTTAACGAGTTGTTATAGGGCCCGGCCACATGTCTACGGTGCGGCGCCGGCCACCGTGTAACGGCACAGCGTCGTGCAGTAGCACGGTGCCGTGTACGGTGCCGTGCACGGTGCGACGGCACGATGCCGTGTACGGTGCCGTGTACGGTGCGACGGCATGGCGCCGTGCCGCGGCACGGTGCCGCCACACCGGCGGCGGCGGACGGCGCACCGCTCGGTAGTTATTGTTTTGCTGTTGCATAGTTCTCACGTGCTAATTAATGCACTAGACGTGTGCGCCGCGCCGGCGCGCCGCCGCCGCCGGCCTTTTTTGCCACGCCGCCGCCGCCGATAAATGATCGGCGTGAAATCGGCGTGACCTTGAATGTTGTTAATTAGCAATTTCGAGTTGGTATTTGGATTACAATATGGAGTTTTTGTATATATGTTCCAAGTTGATTGGAATTGGAAGAACTTCGCTTCGCTCGCTCGTTCGACAATCAATGAATCTTTGTTTCCATTCCATCAACCCCTTGACCGCCAAATACGTCAACTAACGCGTGCGGCTACAGCCCAAAGCCCAATGTCAACCTTCGTGCCTTCCTACAAGGTTCACGAAAACGCGCCGCTCACGCGCAGGTGTGACCGTGGCTGCAGTAATGAGAGACGCATAATTTATTTTACAGTACATATGGGGCTACTTTTCCGCACTAGTGCGTAAAATAGCACTTTTCGTGCGTATGTCGAAACTTTAAAGTGCCATATGTACTGTAAAACGGTGTTCGGTACACGTGCGAATAGGTAATTCGCAACTCGTGTCGATTTAAAACACTCCCTTCGGTCGTGTTTTAATTTATCGCCACTCGTTTCGAATTTCCTCTTTTTCGCACTTGTATCGAAAATAACTATGTCTTGACAAGACTTCTACATGGAGTTGGACGGAATGCCTACTGGACACAATGTGTGTTGGACTAAATCCATGTTGGACGACATGCTGTTGGACGAAATACGTGTTGACGTAATACGCGTTGGACAAAATGCTGTTGGACGAAATGCATGTTGGACCAAATACGTGTTGGACGAAATGCGAATTGAAATATCATTTGGACGAACTGCGTATTGGACGTACAGCTAACAAATCTTATAGGTACATTAGTTATTTGATAGACAGTCTTGGCATATTAAAGTTCACATTTCTGCCACGTCTAGCGCGATCGTCGCTTTTAATTTGTTGATAAAACAGAGCAATCAAGGTGATACAATTTTTGGAACACGCTCTTTAGCGTCTTGATAGAGGCCCAGTTCAGATATATTTGTTAACACCTTGACCGCTCCGAGATATCTGCTGGCGACTGTACAGTCGTGTTCATAAACATATTTTACAAGCAAACGTTCCAAAAATATATCCTCACGACTTTATATTATTGTCAGTGGCAATGGCGTATTAGTGGCGTGTAATTATTTAATATTTTCGGAACGTTGTTAAAGATGTTTGTGAACTCGACTGTACAAGGAATGTAACGTACAAAGCTCGATAGCAACGCCATCTGTATTGCGTGTGGGGTTTTACAGCACCGTAGCACACAGACTACGATGGGCCTCGATCTTGCAAGTCGTGCAGAGTGAAAGCCTTACGAGTACGCTCTAACCAAACTTATTGATAGATGGCGCTGCTATCTGTAGTGGTAATAAAAACCGATAAAAAATCATTAAATTAGAAAAAAATGCGGGATATAATATATTCTCGCAAATAAGAAACCGTGGTGCTGTTCGGTGTTATAATAAGTTTTGTGGTAACAGCTTAAAAAGTTTTTATCGCATAAAGTCCAGATCATAGATTAGTATATAATGGTATATACATAATATGTTATTACTGTAAGTCCAGATGCCATCTACATTAGCTGTCAAAAAGTTCTGAGTTAGGTAATAGTCTGGTATATTCTGTAGATCCCTGTGGTCTCACGATTTTATGATACGTTTATTATCATGTAACTTAGGTAAACAATGTTTTCAGTAAGCCATTTCAAGTACAAGGTGCATAATGAGTGTCACGTTGCGTCACTCTTTCACACGCATAAGAGTCTTAACAGCCATTGGAAAAGTCATTCAATTATTTACCGTATCCCCGCTCAATAGGTTCGAAATTTAAACTGATTTTCCGGTGAGGCAACACTCTTACGGTCGTTGCCTCTGAATATGATCTCGTAGACTCTTGACTTCTGAAGTGTATGCTGGTCAGTTAAACATCTAATTGTCATCAACCGGTTGTCAATGCAACAAGATATGTGCCAATAAGGATTTTTTTCAAACAGAAAATATTTCAGGAAATAAATGAAACTTTAATTTTAGAAATAGAATCCCATCAGCCGCTTCTCCGCCATCGCCCTACGCGACCACATTTCCATAATCACCACTTAGATGGTTGACAGTCCTCAACTGTCCATTTCTCCAGAAACTTGCTGTCTCGCACAGCTAAATTGTGGAATAATTTATCGCTGACAACGCACATGCAACCCTTCTGATGTTGCAGGTATGAATAAGCAACGGTAATTCTTACTTACCACAAGCAATTCGCCTGCTCTTTTGCCTCCGATATCATTTTATTTAAAATTAATCCCATAGAAAATTTCGAGAAGTTTTCGAGATCTTATTTTCATATAAAAAATGTTGCACTCAGTATTGTAGAGTTGACGTACAATACAAGTACAATGTATTAATGCTTATCTATTTATGATATATACAATACTGGAACCGAATATACAGTTGATCTAAATAATCTCTGAACAATGATTGAGTAAATTGAAATCAAATTGATCCCACATTCACCGTTTCTGAATACACTCGTTGTCCGCGCGGCTCATCCTTTTGCAAAACCTGATTAGGGTTTTTGGCTGGACTCGATAAATTATTAATTAACATTTTATAAATTTGAACCTTATTACGCAACATTTAGAATACTATTTTAGTTGAAAGGGAAGGACAATTGAAATAACCGGTATGGTTTACGAGACTTGCTGGAGCCAGACTTTATAAATGCTGTGGAAGGTAATCTTGTTCAGTTTGGGTTTTTATATAACTTCTTTCGGCCATCGCTCTTCGTGAAAACATTTCTATCTCCATCATTTAGATGGCTGGCAGCCCTCACCTGTGAGTTATTCATAAAATTCCTACCTCACACTGTATTATGTAGCCCGTGGTATTTTCATACCGATATAACCTTGAAAAGAGCGGCGTACACCCATCTTAAAAGGCAATGCTGTTGCAACCCTGCAGCTTCTGGTGTTGCAGGCGACGATAAATGCTTACCACAAGGTGATATGTGTTCTTTTTAGGGTTCCGTACCTCAAAAGGAAAAAACGGAACCCTAATAGGATCACTCGTCTGTCTGTCTGTCTGTCTGTCTGTCCGTCCGTCCGTCTGTCACAGCCTATTTTCTCCGAAACTACTGGACCAATTAAGTTGAAATTTCAAATTTGGTACAAATATGTAAGTTTGTGACCCAAAGATGGTCGTGTAACGTAAATAAATGAATTTTAAATATGGAGGCCATTTTTGGGGGGTAAATGAGAAAATTAAAAAATAAAGTTTTTCTAACTATATCGTGTTACATATCAAATGAAAGGGCTCATTGTAAGAATCTCAAATATATATATTTTTTAATTTTAAAATAAATAGTTTAGCGGTTATTCAAGAAAATAGGCAAAAATGACCATCCCCCCCCCCCCCCCCTTATCTCCGAAACTACTGGGTCTAAAATTTTGAAAAAAATACACAAAATAGTTCTTTACCTATAGATGACAGGAAAACCTATTAGAAATGTGCAGTCAAGCGTGAGTCGTACTTAATTACTTAGTCTTTGACCCTACCCCTACGGGTTTTTTTTATGTTTTCTCCGAAACTACATGCACATGTAGGTTGTACAATGTAAAGTGCCAAAACGTAGACATATTTAGCAGCTCACTAAGATTGTTTAAAAAAATAGTTTTTTCTTCTTTAAGTATGACCACCTAGATTAAGATTTCCTCACATATCTCGTCACACATACTAGTACATATGCATGTCATTTATACGTAGTAATAAGTTTTTATTATAATATTTGTTTACATATAGGAAACTATAAGTCTATTACTAGAAGAATGTTACTCTATATACTTATCTGTTGTATAAGACTGTTTGTTTCTTAATAAATAAAAAAAAAAAAAAAAAAGCTTCTGGACCAATTAAGGTGAAAATTGGTACAAATATGCAAGTTTGTGACTCAAAGACGGCCATGTAACGCAAACAAATGAATTTTAAACATGGGAGCCACTTTTGGGGTGTAAATGGGAAACTTAAAAAATAAAGTTTTTCAAACTATATCTTGTTACAATTCAAATGAAAGAGCTCATTGTGAGTAACTCAAAAATGGGGGGAAATGCCTCCGGCGCGCCTCACTCTAAATTTTATATCTACATACATCTAGCAACTATATCAAGTTTGGTGTCTTTTTCGTGTAATTCGAGGATAAGGAATTCATTTCTGTGACTAAATTTTCACTAACCCATACAAAAAATACGAGAAATTCATAATTCATTAAAAATCTTTACACTTTTTTTTTACGAAACTCCTCTACAGAATTAAAAGTATGGGGATTTGCTCTAGAAAAAAAAACCTGTGAATAGCCCAGTTATCCTACTATATACAATAGTAAACTTATCAAACATTTTTCTTTTATAACCCTCTTAAATAACCCTCTTAAAAAAATGTTTTGTGTCTCACGGCGTACCTGCATTGTAAGAGCGGTAAGCAGCTTTTAGGATTTTTAAGTATGTTTAGATGATTTCTGATAAGTTGTTATGCTTCTGTACGGCTACCATCAGTTTGGCACTGACATAAACGCCATCGAGAACGTAATTTACTTTCTATGCATCTCGCTCGTACTCGCATATTAGTGCGAACGAGATGTATTATAGAAAGTAAATTACGTTCTGGATAGCGTATATGTCAGTTTTGACACTGTTAGTGACTCATGGTACGGGCTCTGGTTGTAGATAACATTAATAAATTACTTCTGGACTTGATATATATATGTCGCAGTCGGATTGTATAATCCGCCGTATTACATTACGGTTAGCCGTTTTACAAAACAGGGGCGTTTTGAAATGCGGCGGTTCGACGATTAGCCGGATTGAATGCGGCTGAATGAAAATCCGCCGGAATGTATTCGGCGCCATACGTTCTTCAACACGGCTAGCCGTAATGTAATACAGCGAGTCATTAGCCGCCGCTTTGACAGTTTTTAGTTCCCATTTTTAACACTCGTGGCGCTGCCTGACATAACAACAACAAACTATGAAAAACGCTAGGGTGTCCATCAAATCTGGAGTTCGTCGGACTGTTTCTTTTCAAAAAACATTTCCTTCGCAACTTAACTAGACCGCGGGGCTCCTATTTCTGAGCGGTTTGCCCTTCGGGCATCTGAAGCTACCTAACAAACCTATAACCTACCTACCTACTGATTTAGTGAGACGTCCGTGAAAACATTACACTTTGGAGAAAAAAGCGTAGGTAGGTAAGTAGGTTAGGTTCGTTAGGTAGCTTCAGATGCCCGAAGGGCAAACCGCCCAGAAATAGGAGCCCCGCGAAGCGGGGCTCCGTCTATTTAAGTTGTGAAGGAAATGTTTTGGAAAAGAAACACATGTAGTGCGGTGGGACCATGGTAAAAATAAATTAAATTGCAAACATTGTCAAACTCCGGTTACGTAGGCGACCGAAAGAACTGGTCACTCTACAATCTAAATAGTAGATACGATGCGGCTAAACGTAGGCCGCCTTATTGAAGAACGTATCGCAATGACAATCCGGCTAATCGTCGAACCGCCGCATTTCAAAACGCCCCTGTTTTGTAAAACGGCTAGCCGTAATGTAATACGGCGGATTATACAATCCGACTGCGACATATACACATACAATTTAATTATTTTTTTAAGAAGCAGAAATGTCTGCGACCGATGCTATTATGCTCAGAATAAATTAAAAATTGGAAAAAATACTGTCTTGGGTGACACTTGAACTCCAGACGCCGTGAGTTCAAGTCTCACCCAAGAGAGTAATTTTTCCACTTTTAAATTCATATAAATAATAAAGATGTTGGGAACACTTTCGCCAGTAGAGTTATTATAATTGTGATAAAATTAACATATTAATTCTTAGGATATGTCTGACAAAAAATGCACATAGGTCCGTGCAAATGTGCAGTCAAGCGGGAGTTGGACTTAATGGACGGAACCCTTAGAACGCGAGTCCGACTCGCACTTGGCCGGTTTTTTTTTCTTATATTCAAAAAATACATTCAGAAATTTCAAAAAACTGGCCGTATTTACCTACTGAATTTGTTGTGAAAGCATGTAAAATGAACTGTCATAGGGACCATCATTCGACGCAAGACGTAGAACAACATAATTAATATAACAATGTTGTGAGAAAGTGCACAGATAAGAGAATTGTCATAATTCCATTACCCGTATGCGAGGCGTGATGCCTATTGCCATTTCCGGCTGGTAACGGTTTTTCCGAGTCGCAGTTTACAACTTCTATTGCATATTTACAATTTAAGCTAACTAGCGGCATGGTAGTATTGGACGAAGCTAACTGCATGGCATTTGCAATGACGAAGTGTGGCAAATGTCTCGATTGATGTCATATTTCTACATAAATATTGCGTTTATAACGCAGTTTCTTCTATTCAAAGTGCCTCAAAAAGTCAAGGACAGACAAATCCGCATCCTTTGCTAAAACCTATTCAAGTCTGTAACTTCGTTGTAGAGAAAGCTGAAATCCTGAATGTTCGGTGATTAAGAGTGCATAATACAGCCTAGTAAATATTTACGATTATTACATTTGATCATTCAAATGCCAATTCTAATCAAATTAACCCGTTATCATTGCTCCCGAGTGTACTGACGAGCAATGGCGGACACCTCTAACTGTACCAGCAATGCTAATGGTGCCTCACTTTGGCGGGAACAAAAACCATGTAACTGTAAGCGATAGGGCGATAAATTAATTAATTTCACCTTAATTCTAGAAAGCGGATAAAAGATGCCGACACCTCTTGGACTAGTGATGGTCATGTGAGTCTTTGGTCCACCAAAGACAAGCGGAAAATTCCGCCTTTTGGATATCTTTAAGCCTCGAGTTTTTAGACTGTAAACCCGTGGTGGGCAAACTACAGCTACTGAAAGTATTTTATCTGGCCCGCCGCCGTTCCTTCGAAATATATGGCCCGCGAAATAATATAATTGAATTTTTGTTGCAATTCTGGCCGTCCTTAAAATTTCTTACTCCTATCCAATTATCATACCCTATTTTTTTTCTCCTTTTAACTTTCTACCCCCCATGAAGAAAGTCTTCAAGCAACACTCCAAATTTTGTTATAAAAAATAAAAATAAATCACCTCTTCGGGCAAGCTCGGAATTTGCGACCTTTGGAAAACCGGTAAAATTGCTCTTAAACAACTGACCTACTGAAACTTACTTATCTTTTCATTTCTTCCCTTTGTTTACAGGCCTTAGGGAAGCATCGAATTTTGCCCGGTCCGGTGACTTTTCCATTTTTCCTTTAGAATGTTCCATCCTAACCCTTTTTATAATTTTTCTTTATCCTTTTGTCCATTTTCGTGTTATATGTCAATGATAAAAGTTAGCTTTAGATTCCCTTAACTTTGCGATGTTTACAGGAAAATTACGAATGAGTTAAGTAATAAGTATACTAGTTATAAAAATGTGTATGAGCAAATCGTGTCTCCTCAAAATGAATCAAGTTTGTTAAATTTAGCTTTACAAGACTATTGTACATCACTACGTGGGACTCATTAGACAATAGTTTTTGTTTTAATTACAGGACGCCGTTACATTCCGGCCGAGGGGCCGAGCTCCACTATGCTCCAAGAGCGTTAATGAAATAAACATTGGCTTCATTTCATTAAACGACAATGTATGAAGAAGACTGAAGTTTTTCTGATCACTGGAATAAGTTAAAAGTTTTAAAAAGGTTTTCGGTAAAATTTTCCCTATAGCGCAAGCAGAGTACTTTGACCGTGCAGTTAACTGCCGTCGCAATTAGTCTAAAATTTCCTGAATTTTGGTTCAAAATCTTGCATTTTTTCAGAACCAATTTTCAAGATATCTATTGATCTAACGTTAGCTGGGCCCCTATTCGACATGTACAACTGTCAGATTTCGCGTCATTTGAAATTCAACTGTTGAAGTTCATTTGAAGTTCATCAAGTGCTGAAGTTCATTTGGTACAAACAATAATTTAACAAAAAACAACTTTGTTTTATTATTACTTTAAGGTTTATAATGGTTTGGTTTGGTTGTCACCTAACTGTGGATTGCTAATGTCAAATTTTGACAAGTAATGATTCCAAATGTAGACTTTTTTCTCTATGACCTTCGGCTCCATCTTGGAGTTTTTGACGTGCGAAAGGGTAATTTATAGCAAAGAGTAAAACTTTTTTTTTTCAGTACGTAAGTTTACATGAATTAATGACATCTTGTGAGCGATAGACCAACGAATGCGCTGTAGGCGATGCGGCGGCGAGTAGTGGAACTTACGTGACAATTTCCATCAATCAAAAAGGGACTACATTGCTGATGGTCGATAAAGGCTATTAATAATTGAATTTTAACAGCAAGAATGCCTTATTGACAAGCGATCTTTTTGTTGAACCCACACCTACACGTCAAATAATGCTTGCTCCACACATTCTCCTACAAACGCTCAAAATTGTAAAAAAATGAAACTATTTACTCATCACCTCTCTCAACTCAAGCCGCCTATTTCTAAACCACGTTAATAAACCACAAGTTGTACCTTAAGAGCCAACAGGAGCTGAGATTTAAATATTTTAGGTAAATATACCCGTCTCGCTAACGGAAGCGGCACCTAAAACGAATGCGATAAGGACAAGGTGAAAAATCCTGCGTAAAAATCTCAAATATCGAGGTTTCGTACTCGACTGTTTCCTCCTCCAAAACTTAACCAATCGTAACCAAATTTGGAAATCTAAATGATTATGAAATTATCTGTGTCGGACCGTTTTGCTTTTTTGGCTAATTGATATCAGTTTTGAATACCACGCCTCTCATTGCGGCATAGTCAATTAGGCCATTTTGGCCATTTTTGAAGGGCTCTAGCGCCTTAAAAAACAAAAATATCAAAAAAAGCAACACGGTCCGACACAGATATTGACAATATTAATCTGTGTTAAAAAAATCATTGCTCTAGCTTCAAAACCCACGAAGGAAACAGTCGAGTACGTTTGTATGGAGAAATGACCACTCCTGTTGGCTCTTAACACATTTCGTAAACCACATATTCAGAAAAGTCCGTATTTTATTACTAAGTGGAACATGAATAGCTTGTATTACTTTTTTGGCATAAAAATAATCTAAATTAGTCAAAATATTTTGACTAAATATTGCGCTACTGCTACCTACAAAGAGCATCAAAATAGTTGGTGACTGACAGGTCAGGCTCCGGTCTTGGTAAGTAATATAGTCAAATACAGTAGGTCATAAGACCTAACATTACTACCAAGACCTAAAAGTACCTATTGTTTAATATGTATCTACTCAGAGATGATTTTTAATTAAAGGAGATTAAATACATATATGTTATTCAACTACAAATAAAAAAATTAGATCTATTTCAGTTTACACATTTTTTTTCGTTTAATTTTAATAAAACATTAAAGTTTTTAAGCATTCAACTTTATTTAATTTTCTTCACTTTATTATTTTCTGATATTTAAGTAGGTATGGTGTTTCAGGTTGGTAACAGGAAATAAGAAAACCACACCTCTCCAAAAACTCTGCTGGTGATTCACATCTGTAAGTTTAAATATGAAACATGATAAAAACACTTAAATTAAAAACTTAATGTCTGGGAGACCGAGTTTTGCTCGGGAAACATATAATAACCCAAAAATGCGCGTTTTCCCAGAGATAAAACCTAGCTAGATCGATTTTGCGCCCCCGTAAACCTCCATATAGCAAATTTCATCTAAATCCGTTTAGAGCCGTTCCCGAGATCCCCGAAATATATATACATATAAATAAATTAATAAATATACAAGAATTGCTCGTTTAAAGGTATTAAAAACTTATAAATAAATTATTAGCCCTAAATCCTGGTAGTGAGTGTAGTGACCTACCAAGTGCGGTAGGGTGCCCTTCTGCAGGCTGGCCGCTTGCCCCGCTGGATAAGAATGCTGATCCGCATCATCAAAAGCATACAGATATAAAGCGCTTTGACAGCTCCTCATAGAGGCAACGCGCGCTAGGCCGCACGCCATAAATCTAAGCTAAAGTCTTAAATTCGAGATCATGAACATGAAATATTGTTCGCTATAATATTAAAATCATAGGTATTAGACCTATGATTTTACTATTATACCGAAAAGTTAGCAGGCGGCCGTGCCGTGGTCGTGATAGGTACAGCATGCGTGGACCAGACAAGCAAACCCTGAATTATGTCCCTACCTATTTTACTATACCTTTGTTCACCATTATGTTCACCTATGTATATTTACTCTTCTTTCCAAGATAATCATCTTTTTCAAGATGTAACCCGTATAATCGGGCTGTATAATTGCCTCAATTTTTTTACACAAAGTTGTATATAATCTTAATTCGATAATTAATGATGTTTTACATATTTATCATATACTATTTTGCAATTTTTTCTTGGATATTTGTACGTTGTTTATTTAGATTGACGATTACTATGACAGCGTTTTTTTTTTCTTTTTTGGCATTTACTACAGTAGCCAGTGTCATGTCGATATAAAAACACTTTAAAATGGAAAGGTTGAGTCCTCAATACAGTGACATTATAACTCAAACAAGAACCATCCAAAGGGGGGTGGGGGGAAATTTCGTTATCTGCCTCTCTATCACTCTTGCATATACGAGCGAAATTTAATGGTGGCAGATAACGAAATTGGTATCGCGGCTAAACCGCCTTGATTCATCAATGTTATATTTATTAGGAACAAACGTTGACTGCCGACTGTCCTATATATTATACTACTCTTTGCTGCCCACTTCTAGCGCTGGCGGTACACCGCGAAAATCAGTAAAATGCTGCAAATGGTGTTAAAGGTCTGAAAATCGGTACGATTGATCTTTAGGACATTTGAAACAATTTGACCCGAAGCGCCAACAAATAAAAAAAACGAGAGGAGTTATGACGTCATGTTTTTTTGTATGAAATAAAAAAAAAATGTTTAGAAACCTATCGTGTATGGTATTAAACGAAAGGGCTTTCTGAGCCAATGCTAAAAATATATCACATAGTTACATTTCAGTCATTTTGTTTAAATTATAATAAAAATAGTTTTCAAAACATACCAAGTTTGGGCTTCTCCAGATACAATACCATAATTTTTTTTTGTAAAATATACCTCAAATTATCCCTAATATCCTCATATCTAACCCTAATAAAGCAATTTTGAAATTATTTACATTTAGGTTTTTTTTTTTAATTTTTCAATTTTACAAAGTGTAATAATAGCCCTGCCGAATTACTCAATACGAGTAATAATGTCATTCGGGTAAAATAAGAGTATTGAAACTTGCTTTTTCTACTCCCGTACTGTTATTTGTCATTTAAAGGGTCGTGCACACACCTTTAAACCCCTAACTTATAGTTATCAACACAAGTCTTTAGTCTATTCCCCAAAAAAATATTTGTGCATACACGCAGTATCTTTTTGGCACTTTTACGATACTTCGTGTAATCACCACTTAAAAAATATTGTATGGAATACATTGTTTCCAATCTAATTTTAATTGTCATTTCTGACAGATGAGTAAACCATATACATGTTTTGGTTAATGGTACGATTATTTTCATCTTTATAGGGCTGTATCTCCTAAACCGTGCGTCGTAGCACAAAAATAATCAAATTTTCGTTCCCCTTTGAAACTCCTAAGTAATATTTAGAAAACACGAAACCAAAAAAAAAATAAAGATTTTTTTTTATAGGGTTGTATCTTCTAAACCGTGCGTCGTAGCGCAAAAATATTAAAATGTTCATTCCTCTGTAAGAAACCCTAATTAATATTTAAAAACAAAACACAAAAAGAGATTAAAAAACACAAAAAAAAAACTTTATAATGCTGTATCTCCTAAACCGTGCGTCGTAGCGCAAAAATAATCAAATTTTCGTTCCCCTTTAAGAAACCCCTAAGTAAGATTTAAAAAACACAAAAAAAAGAAAAAAAAAAGAAAAAGAGGAAGAAAAATATTTATAGGGCTGTATCTCCTAAACCGTGCGTCGTAGCGCAAAAATAATAAAATTTTCGTTCCCCTTAAGAATCCCACGCACTGAACAACCTATCACATTAGGACATGAAACAATCATCATCATCCATTTTTATTATTATTTCATTGCATTTCAAAGTAAGTGCTTGGTCGTAGAAAAAGTATTGTATGCAACGTTGTTTAACTGAGTCAAAAAATACTAGTGGCGTCTTTATTAACAATTTTCGGTTGTTGTTTGTTGTTATTGTTGCTCACGCCACTCGCCTTTTTTGACCTCTCTTAAACAACAGTTGCATAAAATACTATTACATGTTCCTTTGGTAATATCTAAGCTTTAAGTAAGAAAAAGTTCTGATGAGTGGGGGGTGGAGAACTCGGGAAAGGGGGGACGTTAAAGGTGAGTTTTTTCGGTTAATTCTTTCTTAATTATTTCATAGACAATTTTTACTACGACTTATAGATTCCGAGATATAAGCGACTTTCTGAAAAAAAACCGTTATATATTAATTTTATGCTTTCTTTTTAAATATTTAATTGAGAGATTCATAGATCACACTATGTAAAATTGAAAAATAAAAAAAAACCTAAATGTATATAATTTCAAAATTGCTTTATTAGGGTTAGATATGAGGATATTAGGTATAAGATTAGAGGTATATTTTACAAAAAAAAATTACCGTATTGTATCTGGAGAAACCCAAACTTAATTGGTATGTTTTGAAAATTATTTATATTATAATTTAAAAAAAAATACTGAAATGTAATGATGTGATATATGTTTGGAATCGGCTCAGAAAGCCCTTTCGTTTAATACCAAACACGATAGGTTTTTAAACAATATTTTTTTATTCCTTACAAAAAAAGATGACGTCATAACTCCTCTCGTTTTTTTTTATTTGTTGGTGCTTCGGGTCAAATTGTTTCAAATGTTCTACAGATCAATCGTACCGATTTTCATACCTTTAACATCATTTGCAGCATTTTACTGAATTTCTCGGTGTACCGCCAGCGCTATATAGGTATACTTGGTCAACCAGATCTTGACAGTAGAAAAAGGCGGCAATTTTGAAAAATGTAGGCGCGAAGGGATATCGTCCCATGAAAGATTTGAATTTCGTGCCTTTTTTTACTGACATGATTTGGTTGACCAGCTATATACATATTACTAGTTTTTTGCTTTGTGCGCGGGGCCCGAGGGCCCCGCGGTGTGCGTGTTGTTGTTGTTTGTTGTATTGTTGTTGTTGTTGTTGTGTAGTTGTTGCTGTTGTTGTTGCTGTAGTTTTGTTTTCCAAAGGGAAAAAGAAATGAAATTGTACTTTTGCTCGAAAGAAAAGGTCCGCATGCGAGCATTTCATTCCCGCAGCTCGGCCTTCGGCCTCGCGTGCTTGGGGACTGGTAAGGGACGCTCCGGGCCTTCGGCCCTACGCGGAGCTCGGCCTTCGGCCTTCGCTGGGTTTCGAAGCTCAGCGTCGGGCCTTCGGCCCGCCGCTTCGCTTATTAAAACACTCGGGGAGGGTTGGTTTCCGCTTGGGAGCGTAAGCGGGAAGTTGGAGCTCAAACACGACCCAATAGTAAAAGTGTCTTGACAAGCTCACGTCGGGCCTACGGCCTTCGGCCTTCGGCCCGCCGTTTCGCTTGTCTAAGACACTTTTACTATTGGGTCGTGTTTGAGCTCCAACTTCCCCCTCTCGTGTGACGCTTCGGGCCTTCGGCCCTACGCGGAGCTCGGCCTTCGGCCTTCGCGAGCCTCGACGCTTCGCCGCCGGGCCTTCGGCCCGCCGGCTCGCTCATCAACACAGTTGACTCGGTAGAACGCTTGGAAGCACTTCATTCACGCAGCTCGGCCTTCGGCCTCGCTTTAAATTACTGGGGGTCGCACGCTTGGGGGTCGGGGTGAAGGCTCCGGGCCTTCGGCCCGTCGCCGGGGTCGGCCTTCGGCCTCCCGGCCTGAAGCTCGCCCTTCGGGCTCGCTTAACACACTTTTTGTATAGGATTTCGCTTTGCTCGTCATTCCCGCGGCGAGGCCTTCGGCCTCGCCCAAAATTACTGGGGGTTGGACACGCCCGGACGCCCGGGGTGAAGCTCCGGGCCTGACGGCCCGTCGCGGGGTCGGCCTGCGGCCTCCCAGCCTGAAGCTCGCCCTTCGGGCTCGCTTAACCTACTTGGAAATTTGACTTTTGCCCCCGCCCGCGCCGTTTTGGACTTTTCCAAAAAATTTTTTTTACATGGTAATCTTGGGCCCCCAGGCTCGCCGCGTGCCAAATCTCAGCGCGCTCGGACCGACTTGAAAAAAAAAAAAAAAAAAAGTCGGCCATTTTGAATTTTTTTGAATGCAGTTCCACTTCTCTCGAGGCCCTCTATGACATTTGGTCGAGCACCCCCCGCCCATCTCGCGCCGTTTAAGAGTTGCCATACAAAATAAAAGTGGCCAGTTTTTCCGCAATTGAAACATTTTTGGAAAAATTTTTTTTTCATAGGAATCTAGGGGACCCCGAGATTCCGTGACCGAAATCTCAGCGCGCTGGGACAAACTTGAAAAAATTAAAAAAAAAATGTTGGCCCGTTTGAAAAAAAAATGGCGGCTTCAGAAACTGCCCAGGGTTCTCTATGACATTTGGTCGAGCACCCCCCGCCTAAGTCTTACCGTTTCGGCGTGCTCCTATGCAGAATCGTGGTCTTCCATACAATCCAAAAATCCATATTTTTCTGGACCTACAAATTCCGAGCTCTATACGAAACTTTTTTTTTTTTTCACCCAAGTGCTACAGTTTTCAAATAAAACATCTATATATGAAATCAGTCGTAATGTAGCTATATATAATATTAACTAGTTTTTTGCTTTGTGCGCGGGGCCCGAGGGCCCCGCGGTGTGCGTGTTGTTGTTGTTGTTGTTGTTGTCGTTGTGTAGTTGTTGCTGTTGTTGTTGCTGTAGTTTTGTTTTCCAAAGGGAAAAAGAAATGAAATTGTACTTTTGCTCGAAAGAAAAGGTCCGCATGCGAGCATTTCATTCCCGCAGCTCGGCCTTCGGCCTCGCGTGCTTGGGGACTGGTAAGGGACGCTCCGGGCCTTCGGCCCTACGCGGAGCTCGGCCTTCGGCCTTCGCTGGGTTTCGAAGCTCAGCGTCGGGCCTTCGGCCCGCCGCTTCGCTTATTAAAACACTCGGGGAGGGTTGGTTTTGCTTGGGAGCGTAAGCGGGAAGTTGGAGCTCAAACACGACCCAATAGTAAAAGTGTCTTGACAAGCTCACGTCGGGCCTACGGCCTTCGGCCTTCGGCCCGCCGTTTCGCTTGTCTAAGCCACTTTTACTATTGGGTCGTGTTTGAGCTCCAACTTCCCCCTCTCGTGTGACGCTTCGGGCCTTCGGCCCTACGCGGAGCTCGGCCTTCGGCCTTCGCGAGCCTCGACGCTTCGCCGCCGGGCCTTCGGCCCGCCGGCTCGCTCATCAACACAGTTAACTCGGTAGAACGCTTGGAAGCACTTCATTCACGCAGCTCGGCCTTCGGCCTCGCGTGCTTGGGGACTGGTAAGGGACGCTCCGGGCCTTCGGCCCTACGCGGAGCTCGGCCTTCGGCCTTCGCTGGGTTTCGAAGCTCAGCGTCGGGCCTTCGGCCCGCCGCTTCGCTTATTAAAACACTCGGGGAGGGTTGGTTTTGCTTGGGAGCGTAAGCGGGAAGTTGGAGCTCAAACACGACCCAATAGTAAAAGTGTCTTGACAAGCTCACGTCGGGCCTTCGGCCCGCCGTTTCGCTTGTCTAAGCCACTTTTACTATTGGGTCGTGTTTGAGCTCCAACTTCCCCCTCTCGTGTGACGCTTCGGGCCTTCGGCCCTACGCGGAGCTCGGCCTTCGGCCTTCGCGAGCCTCGACGCTTCGCCGCCGGGCCTTCGGCCCGCCGGCTCGCTCATCAACACAGTTGACTCGGTAGAACGCTTGGGAGCACTTCATTCACGCAGCTCGGCCTTCGGCCTCGCTTTAAATTACTGGGGGTCGCACGCTTGGGGGTCGGGGTGAAGGCTCCGGGCCTTCGGCCCGTCGCCGGGGTCGGCCTTCGGCCTCCCGGCCTGAAGCTCGCCCTTCGGGCTCGCTTAACCTACTTGGAAATTTGACTTTTGCCCCCGCCCGCGCCGTTTTGGACTTTTCCAAAAAATTTTTTTTACATGGTAATCTTGGGCCCCCAGGCTCGCCGCGTGCCAAATCTCAGCGCGCTCGGACCGACTTGAAAAAAAAAAAAAAAAAAAGTCGGCCATTTTGAATTTTTTTAAATGCAGTTGTATTTCTCTCGAGGCCCTCTATGACATTTGGTCGAGCACCCCCCGCCCATCTCGCGCCGTTTAAGAGTTGCCATACAAAATAAAAGTGGCCAGTTTTTCCGCAATTGAAACATTTTTGGAAAAATTTTTTTTTCATAGGAATCTAGGGGACCCCGAGATTCCGTGACCGAAATCTCAGCGCGCTGGGACAAACTTGAAAAAATTAAAAAAAAAAAGTCGGCCCGTTTGAAAAAAAAATGGCGGCTTCAAAAACTGCCCAGGGTCCTCTATGACATTTGGTCGAGCACACCCCGCCTAAGTCTTACCGTTTCGGCGTGCTCCTATGCAGAATCGTGGTCTTCCATACAATCCAAAAATCCATATTTTTCTGGACCTACAAATTCCGAGCTCTGTACGAATCTTTTTTTTTTTTTAACCTAACCCTCACAGTTTAGAAATAAAACGTATACATGAGAAATCAGTCGTAATGTAGCTATATATAATATTAACTAGTTTTTTGCTTTGTGCGCGGGGCCCGAGGGCCCCGCGGTGTGCGTGTTGTTGTTGTTTGTTGTATTGTTGTTGTTGTTGTTGTGTAGTTGTTGCTGTTGTTGTTGCTGTAGTTTTGTTTTCCAAAGGGAAAAAGAAATGAAATTGTACTTTTGCTCGAAAGAAAAGGTCCGCATGCGAGCATTTCATTCCCGCAGCTCGGCCTTCGGCCTCGCGTGCTTGGGGACTGGTAAGGGACGCTCCGGGCCTTCGGCCCTACGCGGAGCTCGGCCTTCGGCCTTCGCTGGGTTTCGAAGCTCAGCGTCGGGCCTTCGGCCCGCCGCTTCGCTTATTAAAACACTCGGGGAGGGTTGGTTTCCGCTTGGGAGCGTAAGCGGGAAGTTGGAGCTCAAACACGACCCAATAGTAAAAGTGTCTTGACAAGCTCACGTCGGGCCTACGGCCTTCGGCCTTCGGCCCGCCGTTTCGCTTGTCTAAGCCACTTTTACTATTGGGTCGTGTTTGAGCTCCAACTTCCCCCTCTCGTGTGACGCTTCGGGCCTTCGGCCCTACGCGGAGCTCGGCCTTCGGCCTTCGCGAGCCTCGACGCTTCGCCGCCGGGCCTTCGGCCCGCCGGCTCGCTCATCAACACAGTCGACTCGGTAGAACGCTTGGAAGCACTTCATTCACGCAGCTCGGCCTTCGGCCTCGCTTTAAATTACTGGGGGTCGCACGCTTGGGGGTCGGGGTGAAGGCTCCGGGCCTTCGGCCCGTCGCCGGGGTCGGCCTTCGGCCTCCCGGCCTGAAGCTCGCCCTTCGGGCTCGCTTAACACACTTTTTGTATAGGATTTCGCTTTGCTCGTCATTCCCGCGGCGAGGCCTTCGGCCTCGCCCAAAATTACTGGGGGTAGGACACGCCCGGATGCCCGTGGTGAAGCTCCGGGCCTGACGGCCCGTCGCGGGGTCGGCCTTCGGCCTCCCGGCCTGAAGCTCGCCCTTCGGGCTCGCTTAACCTACTTGGAAATTTGACTTTTGCCCCCGCCCGCGCCGTTTTGGACTTTTCCAATAATTTTTTTTTACATGGTAATCTTGGGCCCCCAGGCTCGCCGCGTGCCAAATCTCAGCGCGCTCGGACCGACTTGAAAAAAAAAAAAAAAAAAAGTCGGCCATTTTGAATTTTTTTGAATGCAGTTGCACTTCTCTCGAGGCCCTCTATGACATTTGGTCGAGCACCCCCCGCCCATCTCGCGCCGTTTAAGAGTTGCCATACAAAATAAAAGTGGCCAGTTTTTCCGCAATTGAAACATTTTTCGAAAAATTTTTTTACCATAGGAATCTAGGGGACCCAGAGATTCCGTGACTAAAATTTCAGCGCGCTAGGACAAACTTGAAAAAATTAAAAAAAAAAAGTCGGCCCGTTTGAAAAAAAAATGGCGGCTTCAGAAACTGCCCAGGGTCCTCTATGACATTTGGTCGAGCACCCCCCCTCTAACCCCCACCGTTTGGCCGGGCCGTCAAACATTTTTCGACCCGGGAGCCGGATCCAAAAATCCATATTTTTCTGGACCTACAAATTCCGAGCTCTGTACGAATCTTTTTTTTTTTTTCACCTAACCCTTACAGTTGTCAAATAAAACATATATATGAGAAATGAGTCGTAATGTAGCTATATATAATATTAATACTACTCTTTGCCTACGCCTTTGTTTTAAACTTTTTTTTAACAAGTTTTCACAGACAATTAATAATTTGACATAGACACATCAAGGCGGTTTGTTTACAAAGGGGCCTATCGGGAAGTGCGAAAATCGAAACTCAGCTATTTGCCTCTTTATCGCTCGAATATGCAAGAGTGATAGAGGTTAGATAACAAAATTTCTAATTTCTGACTGTATTTTTCTTTAAATATTTTCAAATATAATTAAGTTGCGTTGTTTTATCACAAAGTTAAAAAGACTTAAAAGACCACTTGTCTGTATCATCACCATCAGATCAGCTCGATGGTAACCATAAAAATATTGTATTGTCACCCATATTACATATTATGTACTTATGTAAATTTTCAGCTTCATTGAACACCCGAGAAGTGGGTCAAATCTAGACACGCGGTAGCGTGTCCAGCCAAGTTCAAAGAAAAAGGAACTGGCGACGCAGCAACCGTGTGTAATATTACACGAACCATTTCGAGCTACTTTTGACCCCTTCACAACTTGAAACCTACTTAACCTACACACATGAAATTTGGCACATGTATTCAAGTCCCTTAGCTTGTTCAAAATACACTATTTCATAAACATAGCTCAAACTGTTATTGATAAATTAACCTTTAAAAACCGGCATTTTTGTGACTGACTGACATATAGATCAAAAACGTAACCCACTTCCAGGTGACCTAGAAACTTGAAATTTGGCATCAAGGTAGACTATTAGGTGTATATAGAAGGAAAAATGTGAAAATTGGAAATGATTGATATTTTGATGGAAAAAAAATAATAATTAATACTTATAGACCAAAAACCTAACCCACTTCTAGATCACTTAGAAACTTGATATTTGGCATCAAAGTAGACTATTAGGTGCATATAGAAGGAAAAATGTGAAAACTGGAAATTATTGATATTTCGATGGAAAAATAATAATTAATACTTATAGACCAAAAACCTAACCCACTTCTAGATGACTTAGAAACTTGATATTTGGCATCAAGGTAGACTATTAGGTGCATATAGAGGGAAAAATCTGAAAACTGGAAATTATTGATATATCGATGGAAAAAAAATACTTATAGACCAAAAACCTAACCCACTTCTAGATTACTTAGAAACTTGATATTTGGAATGAAAGTAGACTATAAGGCGTATACAAAAGAAAAAATGTGAAACTGAAACTTTTTGACAATTAACCGCGCGTTAGCGAGGGTCTCCTTTTCAGCTTAGGCAAACTGCTTTCATGATGAATACTATAGTAATTTCTGTACAAAAAGTAATGATATCCCAACAAAAACATAAATGTGAAATGAGAGCCAAGTTCAATATTGAGAATATGTGTCGTTGTTAACTCGCCGACAAAAGAATTGAGATCTATATGGGTGCCAAGTTCTGTGCTGTGTAGAAAATCCTGAAATTATAAAGGATTTGTCTTGGCTAGTTTTTACGTATAGGCATATAGGTAATATATATTTTTCTGTTAGTTTTTCAAAAACTTGGTTTGTTGTTAAAAACTAGCCAAGACAAATCCTTTATAATTTCAGGATTTTCTACACATTTATGTTTTTGTTGGGATTTAATTTGCATGATTTGATTGGAACCACATTGGAACAGACAGACAACCAACGGGACAGATGAAACTAAGTAAAAGCTTGAAAAAATGTGGCTTTTTCAATTTCTATTGCAACTTCAGATGAAAACGGGGTTTCTATTGTTTCCCAGATAGTTTTAAGCCATAATGTATTGTTTGCTCGAATTTTCGTTAGTCATAATTCATTTGGTTCAGAAACGCGTCACTTTTCACGATTGCCATAAAACAAATCTAACCTAACCTAACCTATCTATAGGATAACCTAACTAAAATCTTGAAATGTTAACGGTTTCAGTTTTATGAGTAATGATAATATGACAAACAATACATTATGACTTAAAACTTTATGGGAAACAACGGGACCCCATGAAAACGTCCTTATTGAAGCATAAGGACCCTTAATTTATGGAAAGCCACATATAACAACCAATTCGAGGCTACTAGGTGGCAAAATACGACTCAATACGAGTAGGTAGGTCAAATACACGAGAGTAAGGATTTATATTTGGCCAAATATTCTTGTGACAAAGTTATTCTTCCTCGCGTTATCTCGATTTTGCCACGGATCATGAGAACCTATTGTTCGCTTGACAATTAATCTCAAGGATTGGCGTAGGCACTAGTTTTTCCGAAAGCAACTGCCATCTGACCTTCCAACCCAGAGGGTAAACTAGGCCTTATTGGGATCTGTTAGGCTGTTAAAGTTTAAAGTTACCTACTCGTAAGTCTCGTAACACAACATATAAGTTTCACATAACAGAATTACTTACATATATATATATATATATTATGTACCTAAACATATTACTTTTCTAAAAAAAGGACTGAAATCTAGTGCTGCGAAGAAACGGTATTTTTGTTCGGCTTTTTTGTTGCTATTTGGCATATGGATACATGGTAGAAGAAGTAAGTATGGAATCCTCCTCCGTTTTGCGTGGTCCGACGCACCTGGCTGGGTTTTCGCGATTTTCCGTCAATGTCTGTCAATACCTTATTTCTTACGAACACCTAAAATAATAAGTTTAAAATTAATCTCAATGTCTCCAGTTTGCTGTTCATTCAAACTGACAAAATCCAAATTTCTGAGGCAATATACGACCGCTGTCTTATATAAGCCATTAAAATTCGTCATGAATAACCCCACGTTGCGTTGTTATAAATTTAATTAAATAAATAATTATTGTATTTAATTTATAACAACTAATTAGGCATAGCGTCCAATTTAGAATATGACACAGGCACTAGTTCTTACGAATTTTACCTTAATTTATTAATCAAAGGACCTGAGGTAAAAGTGAGAAGAGGTTAATAAGCAGATGCACCAGCTAGTCGCCGACGCTCCGCTTCCCCCGGGATTAGCCCTTAAGCCTGCACCTAACAGACTGGCTCATAGGGGGCTATGAGCTTGCTGTTGCGTCAATTTTCATTTTTAGAAAAAAAACTAGTCTACTAACTACTAACAACACAATAAATGCTTATTTTGCCGCATTCTTCACTATCTCTCCCTATTTCACTGCCATCTAACCCAGAGGACAAAAATATAGCTTATTGTGGCTACTGGCTACTCCGTCTTCCTCATGACTCATGATATTTTACTTCACCATAAAGTAATTGGTGTAATATCAAATGATATTTTTCACACAAGTTACAAGAAGTTCATTGCTAAGAGCCGGGGTTAGGACCCACGACGATTGGTTTAAAATTTAAACTTTATATATAATTTGTTACCTTTATTATACTAAATCTGTTTTCTTTTTGACATTTAGTGGTATATGTATTGCTGTATGTTTATTGTCAAGTTTTTTTTAATTCTGGACAATTGTCATATATTCGTTTTCATGATAGATCTACACCAACGCAACTGCATGTCATGTTCTTGCGGTTTATTTTTATAACGCCAAGATCGAAATTTGACTGTTAACTCCATCTTGCGTCGAGTAGAGGAATCAAAAAACTATAGAAAATAGAAATGCAGTTTACTCTATGCCATAGAATCCCCTTTTAAATGTCATAAATCCAAACATGGCGGCCATACCAATAGACAACCAAGTCTAGCGATGAAATGATTTGTTTACATGAGATTCACTGACAGGTGACACACTTTACCTATTCGACAACCCATGATTGTTCAGATTCAAATGAACTTCAACATGCGACGTCAAAAGTGGCATGTCGAATAAGGCCCCTGATCCCATTTAAGTTTTTCATAAAATAAGTCGTACCTACTAACGCCTTTAATTGGCGATATTTCAGCGATATTTCGAAATAAATTATTACTGTGATTATTTTATATGATATACGAGGCAAACTAACTATAACTATTTTGGCTCAGTGATTCAAAGAGAATCTTGGCCTCCGAAACGAGAGCATGCCACCTGTCCCGATCCTGCGCAACTTCCTGCCAGTTACAGTCTGTGCGGAAAGAGAAGAGTCGTGGAATGTATTGGGCCCTATACATTCCACAACTCTTCTCTTTCTGCATAGAGTCTACTAAGCTGAAGCAAACGAGCAGATGAAGTGCCTGATGGTAATGTACACCAGCAACACCAGAGGGATTGTACGTGCGTTGTTACCAGCCTTCAGGATGGGATTATGCTTTTTTCTTGAAATATTGAAGGTCGTATCGGTTGGGAAATACCACAGGCTACCTACAATTAATTTCAGTTTAGTTGTGTGAGCAAGAAATTTCTGGAGTAACGCACAATTGAGCACTAACAACCATCTAAGCGGTGAAGATGGAAATGTTGTCGCGCAGAGTGACGGCGGCAAGAAGCGGCAGGGATTAATCCGAACAAGTCACCGGAGCACTCAATCGTCTTCAAATTTTCAAAATAAGTAAATGGAAACAAACATCTCATCCATAGATTAGTGCTCTGCCGATGTTCCGGGAAGGGCTAGTGCGAATATCGCACTCCAATTACTCAGGTGATTAGCTGTAATGGGCCGTTTGTTCGTCCGCCGCCGCACGCGCAGCCCTTCCGGCGCAGTGTAAGTATAAGTAAAGCAGTAAGTATCTTAACAAAGAGATTAGGAGCTAAGAATAAGCATTGCTTCTGCTGCATTTTGGCCTTAACCATTGCGAGGCTCCTAACGGAGATCTTTGCCTTGATTTCCTTGTCTTCTGTATTAATTAAATAAAAAAAACAGTTGGGCTTGGTGGGCAAAGTCCCGGGCAATTACCCTGCTCGCCTCGCCACCTAAAACCGCCACAGAGTCTTGCCTACTCCCCGTAAGACCGCCACTGATCTTCCTTTGCTTAAAAACGTTATTTTGTGGAGGCCATCACAGGGTCTAAGTAAGTACCGACAGTGGCGACAGTACTGATACCCGTCGGAAGAGGTAACAGACGGACAGACAGACAGAGTTACTTTAGCATTTAATATAATAAAATTAATATGGATATCTCATAAAGTCGCATTACTGCTGTACTTAACTACTAAGCTGCGCATCCGACGTGTGTGATGCTATGTCATTTTATCGCAGCTCCGTACCGTTGGGAGCAACATAGTAGGTAACCGTTTTTGTGCACGGTCAATACGCAGCGTTTTGACGTACTGAGGGTTTATTCCCACGTGTTACCGACTTTTTTATAGGACAACCTCCTTACACGAACTGACTAAGTCTCACAGTAGGCTCAAGAAGGCCTGTGTACAGTCGCACAATATCTTAACACGCACTTTGACGCCCTGACAATAGAGGCGTGTTCAGATATTTGTGATACCTTAGCCGCTCCGATATATCTGATGACGACTGTACATAAAAAACACTCATGAAGTCAACAAATATCAGATATTGATATTTGTTGTTGTTGTGAGATGATGAGCACAGATTCTGTGCTCATCATCAGCATTAGGTAAGTTTAAGTAGCTACTAAAATGACTCAATTGACCAATTAATTACTAAATAAGAACCAAGCTACGCTTACGCCATTTGCTACGCTTTCATTGACAATTGCCAAGTTGCGTGACGAAATTATCTAATTACTTAATAAGTTATGATATAGGTAGCAACAAATTGCGGTAAGAATATAATAAATTTTATGGGATTAAGTAGTCGAACAGCTTATTGAAACGGATTCTATTCTCTGTGTGATATTTGAGACAACTAGGTACTTATATTTTAAACGTCTAAGTAGTCGAATTCCCTTTTTACATCTGCATTCCTTGTCATTATTTTATGAATATCACGGATGCTTATAATTACGAGTACTTATATCAAGCTTATATCGCAACTCAATTTGCACATTAGGACCCATTTAGACGATGCAAGAACTCGCATGCGAGTTTCACCAACAGTCCACAATGTAACTAAAATCGCATGCGAGTTCGCGCACCGTCTAAATCAGCCCTTATTCAACAAAACCGTTCTTTAATCAATCCAATCTGTCCAACGGCAACCCTATAAACCGACATGTCAGCCGATAAACGCCACCAATTCGCAACATTGTAAAAGCTTCAAGTTTTCATGAAAGTTTCGCAGATCGCGTCAGTAAACGCGCGTGCGCGAGACGCTACGGTCGTGCCGCCATGCTCCTCGCGATCATCGTCTGCGCAGGTAGCAGGACATATCAATTGCTTTTCATACCGAGGCGTATTCAGAAACTACTTGTCAAATTTGTCTTGTATTTTTACGCGTTGTGATGCGCTGATTACATAAGTGCGAGCGTGATGTTGGTATTGGTATTATATTATTGTTTCTGAATATGCTTCGATCCTTCGGTCAATGACCCTGTGATATACGCGAAGGATGCAAGGCCCATTTTTATTGCCGCGATTTATGGTTGAAATATCGAATGGATAAAATATCGATCGGTTTGAAATATCGATAAACGCCAGGTTTTGCTGATTTGTTTGTGTTGCGTGTTTGAGATGAGCTTTATGGCGGTCGTCGTTGGTATGTTCTTTTGGTGTAACGAAATTAAAGTGTTGAGTTATAGGGATCCTTTGTGAGTTAGGTATTTATTTGTATATTCTTGTTATTCTTATACTGATATACAGTGTGTGGCCTATAACGCGGGAGAAAAATTAAAACGTAGATTCTGCTCCTCAAACTAGACAATGTTTGTTCAGCGACTTTTAAAAATAACTTGTGGTTTGTATTTTAAAACACTTTAAAATTTAATCGAACACGCAATGTATTACGAAATTGATTATGCCTGTACGGTGACAAGACTGACGGGCAATGTCAATTAGACGGAATTTAAAGTACATTGAAAATATTATTTAGTTTGTTTGAAAAAGGGACAATTTTAAGACTACATAATTTCAAAAAGTTGTTGAACAATAGTTTTATTGTTTGAGGAGTAGAATCTACATTTTAATTTTTCGCCCGCGTTATAGGCCACACACTGTATAAGTGCGAGTTTCTTTAGGCACACTTCAATACGAGGAGCAGTTTGCTCGGTATCCACTGCAAATTGTATTTAAAGATCTTGAAAAATCTATAAAAGCGTGTAATATAAGTCATCTAAAGCTAGGTCTAGTTATATACAATATATGTACATATATAGTATATGTAGCTATCCGACGTAACTTTTTTTCTGATAAATTGAACCGCAATCCAATAGAAAGCATCCATAATTCAAGAAAACATGTCATAAAATGATTACTTACTTAAAGTACTGGTAATTCTAGTAATTAATATCCGTCTTCCTAATTGCAATACAGGAGCAAATAAGTAAATAAATATTATAGGACATTCTTACTTAGATTGACCCCCCCCCCAGCCCCCAAGGTAAGCCCCCAGGATGCTTAATTGTGTTATGGTACTCAGTCAACGATATATATTACAAAATAAATAAAAACATACAATAAATAACTCCTTTAACATAAGGCATAAGAACGGTTCGCCCACTGTAAACAAACAGACTGACACAGAGAATTAACCCCTTAATTATAATAATTTATTAAATGCCCACCATATTATAATAGTAGTTGTTACAAATATACAAGGTGTGACGTCCAATAAGAACCTGCTACAATGAACCATGAACTTTGGTCAGGCTAGTGACCAGTGATATGTCTCTTTATAGAGACTCATTATAAAAATGCGAAAATAACTAGTTTTAAACTTTGCAATTCTTTAATTTTATATTTAATTATTAATTGTATTTTTCAACAATAAACAAACGGTTATGACTTCGTCACCGTATTAGTAGTAGTAGTTGCTATAAAAGTTCCAAATTATATCTTTCTACATCGAACGGTCTCATAAGAAAGCGTTTAACCGATTTGCAAGACTAAAGTAATCCCATAATTGCTCCGAGAACTAATAAGTTATGCACGGAGTATTAAAAATGAACATACATACATAGACATACCACATACATACCGATCGATATAATAATCCTCCTTTTGCTTCGCCGTAGTCGGGTAAAAATTGGGTACTTCCCTTATCTTAGGCGGTGCCAAACCTAATCTAACCGCGCGATCATCTCCCGCGCAGCAAAGAGTTCAACGCGCGCTGCGCCCGCGCCTCTTATTCGCCATACGTAACAAATTAACTTAATATTCATACTTAACCGGGTAATGAATAAAACATCTTTTACTTAAATCAGAGCTTTAAATATAAACGGATTATAAAATAATATTAGAAGTTGAAGAGAGAAGTTGTGTCACCAGCTGAATAGGTACCTACGTAAATGAAGTCAATATATAACCATATTGGTCATATGGTCATTTTTGTATTGTAAGGAACTAGGAATGTCAACTATTTTGCAAAGGGGTAAACGGTTTTTATGAACACATAAATTACACATAAGAATATAAAGAAACTGTGGAAACTACAAGTATACTTATCATTGCGCATTGGTAAATAAATTTGAGGTGTTTTGTGTAAAAAGTGACCAATATTCATTAAATTTAGTTACAAATACTTTCGTATTAAAATACTGCCGAAACGATATGCTCTTACATGCTCAATATGATTGATTACTTAGGTGTAAACAACTAGATGACAACTATGATCGCTTTACAAATATTAGTTGCCAAATTATTATTTTAGACGCCAACTTATGACTTCAAGTTCCCTACACATTTTTTGGGTGGCTTCATTTTGCTGCCCGTTTTTTTAATAATATGATGCTTATATTTGAAGATAATATAAATGAATTATCGCTAAAATATGAATGCACAGCCAAATTATATTATTATATGCCCAATGAAAGTTCCTGTTTAATATTTTAATTGCCCGGTTAATAATAAGCCTATTATAAGTTCCTATATTTCGTTGTGCCGCACCGCACCGTCCACCGGACAGAGATCCTACCGATAAAACTGCGGCTCTTTAACTTTGAACTAGACAGACGGCGTTGCTTATCTTTTGTTTAGTGATCGAATATCTACCAAATTTTGTTCTGAACATGTTGTACTTACCTACTACGCTGGCGTTTGTAAAGGAAAATTCCACCAAATATAAATCTAGGTTTAGTGTTCTTTTAATAGTTGTTAGACATTATTCAAAAATTTACGATATGCGAACGTCGTTGGAATTTCCGAGCTAGAAAATAATTGTAAACCTTACCTGAAAGCTTAAATAAGGGTATATATAGCTGATGTCATTCCAATAATCTCTGATGCTTATGATTTTGGCGTTCAAAAGGCAGGAAAGGAGGGAAAAAAGTAAGTACCTACCTACCTGAATAAAAAATTCTTAAATGCCATAAAATGATCTGTTACACTAATTTAGAACTTACGGTTTTTACGGTTTTTATAAAGGAACAATAATGAGGTCAGCCTTTGCCCAAATTGAATGCATTTCTAACGTAAGTATAAATCATCAGGAACTATACTTCAAATTAAAAAAAATTGAAGTGTCGTATAACTGTATTAAACCCAAAATAGGACCATTAGGACCCCTATTGTATTCACACAAGTACAAAAGCCTTCATTCAGTTTATGCTAATAGTGAATGAATAGATGCCGGCGCCGGCGCAAGACGAAATATGTATTATCTGTCACTTACTTTAATTAAACTCGTATTCGGTGTAAAATTATTACACGTAATGGGAACATAATGATATAGTTAATAAATAAGACTACAGTGTTTTGGATTTGTTAATATGAATATTATCATAATAACTCGTAAGTCTCCAGACTATAGGCTCCTTTTTGGAGACCCAGTATTGTAAGATATTCTGCATTGTAAATAAATAATATTGTGCAACTTTTTACGCAAAATATGTAACGTAGTGTTCCCACTTATTTGCCATAAATGACACTGAGCAACTCTGTATAGTTAAACAGTGAGTCAACACTCATTTCTATACAAGTAGCAGGACTCGTAGGCTCAAACAGAGACAGCAAAGTGTGCAGTAAAGTAAAGCAATGACACTCGATGTGGGTCGTTCCTATTCACTGTGAGTCGCAAAATTATGCCTCCCGCTACGCAACTGACAATACTGGCTTGTAGCTATTTAGGCTGACTTTGAATAATATTACAATGTAAATATATTTTCGGCAGGAGTGTTAAACCTTGGCCATAATACTGTAATGTTGTTGTAATTATCTTTTCAAATTCAAAGTGTCCTAGAGAGGCGAGTTTTCAGGCCAAAGGCCGAGCTGCAGGAAAATAAAGATCACTGGAGAATCGACTCGACTAGCTCGAATATCGGGCTACCGAGAGCCTTAAAAGCTCATCGATGGAACCTAGGAAGTCCCTTTGTAACAAAAGCTGTCGAAAAGTGACATCCGCTAGTATTACAAGTTACAAGCTTTTGAGAAACGGGCCCCCATTCTAAGATTTATCATTGCCTAATAAAATGATCAAGCTTTTAATGCAAATTCCTCTTGAACCAGATATGTGACACTTAAAACGAACGTATCGGGATGACAGATGCTACGAAAAATCATGCGACTATTTCCATACACTATTTAAGCTTCAATTGGCGTTTTCTATCAAAGATTGTCATCTTGACTAGGCCTGAGATTGTTACCATGCAAAGCCCATTGCGTCAACCAATAAGGCACAGATCCCATACAAAACCGTCACTTTTCATACCGTATGCTAATACCATGACCCGCTATCCCACAACCAACTTACCTAGTCATCTAATCAACCAGAAAATATTCAAAATTAATAGTTAGGTCGTTGGAATAAGAACGTTACATTATTTTCGGCGCGACAACTGGTTTGGGTTGACAAGTGTAAATGTTTGTCCGTCTGTCCGACCGGAATACGGCATACTAATTTACGTACGTGTAGGTTGATGGTCTAGTAATGTGATATGAATTTACGATATTCATACTAAGAGAACCACCACTTACTTAAAACAACACCAAAATCTGAATCTTTATTGTTATATTATGTTGACATATGTTACAACTGAGACGAATTTAACTTAGGTTTTACTTGTAATAGCATGGAAAACTGGCGGTTACACGATCAAAATTCCTCTAGAAAGTTTTATATTATTATTAAATACTTTTATGATTTAATGTAGTATTTCTGCAACAGAACTACGTGAAGCGTTTAACATTCACAAAATTTTCCCATAAACGCTTTTGAAATAAATTGTAATATTTAAGTAACAGTCGTACCTAATATGGTCTTGTTTTGATCGTTACGCTCTATGCATAGCTTAATTTCATGCAGTTAAATTACTTTGTTCGAACACATTAATAACAAAATGAATATTTATTGATGCATTTATATTCTCACTAACAATGGCGGCAAGCGGCAATAGACCATACTATGTAATATGCCCAAGGAAATAAAAAAAACTTTAATATCTAATATAGGCATTGCCACTGATGGTCTTACTAGAATCATTTCTTTTTAAAACTTGATGTCGGTTACAAAACCATTACAAATAATTAAAAAAATCTAACTGTGGTTATTATGTAGGTATACATGTACTTTACATCAGATTGTGTATAATTATTTTCCAACTAGTCAACATTCACCGAGGATAACGGGGACTTTTCCATATAAACTTATTATATGGAAAAGTCATCCTCCACTAATCCTCTCAAGATTAAGTCAGCTCCACTGGATCAAGAAGTTATCTGCCTAACCAGCTAGTGGTCAACCGCCCCGGGCTTTGTTCTCCGTTCCCAGGCCGGCATGGGAACGGAACAGTTATCCGGCCGGGAAATGTGAACAATAAATTATATTCACGCGCCTCACAGAGGGTCAATCTTGATTGTCCGCCATTTGAGTGGGAGGTGAGATTTTCTGAGTTGTGTATTAGGCTGCGCTTGTGCGAGGAATCGAGGATGCGTAGCGAGGGATGTTGTTGTTTTCTTTACGTGTCCTTTACGCTCAGCGCAGATCTAATGGACAATATTTTATCGATTCTTAACAAACACATTCTCGCACATGGAATGGAAATCCAAAGCGCGGGGGGGGGAGGGGGGGTTAAACTTCCTTAACTCAGTTGTTAGAACGGTGGGCCGTGGTCCGACAGCCAAAAAGCGCAGTTTTTATTACCAACTAATCCCTGTTTTACAAACTATGTAACTTCTTTAGCAGGCAGTTTTCCCGAAAGATAAACTAAATTAGTCTTAAATCAAATCCCTGTACATTTTTTTAAATGAAGTCCTTAACTACCACCACGAGGAAACCCAAAGTAGCACTAAATTTTTTATGCCTTTTAGCTAAAGGAGTACTGTCGGAAACTTTAACCAACCACCACTAAAAACAAGCAGGAAATTATACGTACGGTAGTTATCGTTTTCGCAGACAAACGCCCGATGCGCCGGTGCACTGTGGCAGCCCACACGCGCATTTTGAGGTCGCGGGACAGTGTAGGACCACCCACGCGGGAATAAGGACAACAAAACACTGTGGACAATGGATACCAAGTTTTATATGCGCGGTGGAAACTGGAATAAAGACAAATTATCGTTAAACACTATTGCTACGAAAATATTCATGAAAACAAAAGATTTATTGTGAACTTTCTATTCTCAGATACTGCAGACATCTGCAGCGTGTTTTAGAGCTGGTTTTTAGCTAGGTTTGTAACAATCAGCCAATTAGACTCTAATCATCATTCCTCCAGCCCAAGAACCCATGACTGCAATGTATTTTGCCTGACAGTTCCCAGGCCCTTTGTCTCCAGCCGCGAGGCGTAATTTTCTGGCCAATAATCTGAACAAATCATCGCGCATGGCTAGGTGTCAAACTGGTTGGACTACAATCAATCATCAGTATCTTGGGGTCTACTTATGTTATTGCAGAATATGAGAATTGCCGGCAGGGCGCAAATAAGAGTAGTTATACTTGTTATAGTCGTATAAGAATGAATTTACTTTATCTAAAACAATTGTAAATCTAGCGAAAGTGCCTTGGGCAATAAATAGGTCGAGTTTTTACTTTGATAAATGTTTGTATTCTAAATTCTATTTAGTCAAAAATGTTGGCACTTAATAAAAGCCAAAAATATTTACGATTGGAGTTCTAAAGGAGTTCTTTTTGTACAAAACTATACCACTCCCGCAGATTTTGAGGCCTAATTGAATCATCTTTGAAAAAAGGTGTAAGTATTTTGTAATAGGTACATGAATAGGTAAACTAAGTGACACTTACATGCATGTTGTGGAGTAGATTTAGTTTCGTTTAATAAGGGCCAGAGCTGTAGGATTCAGGTTCTAAAGCCTTACTTGACATTAAACACCCATAAAACCCTGCCAATATTGATAATCCATAAAATGGCACATTCATTACGTGCGTGCGCTTAGCAAACAACTCTCGTGCAAGCATAAGTTACCGCTGACAAATCCTAGCGACTAAACCTGCCAAGCCAGTCCTGTGGCCATCAGCAGCGTTCGAACTTTAATAATATGATCTTAATGTGACATTACTATTCAATAGGTATTCATCTTAACCCCTTATTTATATAATTTTGCACACTTCTCTTAAATGTTTTCTCTTTCTAACAAACACAACTGGCAAAATGACAGAGCGATTGTTAGATTTACCAGAAATTTATGAACTTCGCCATTACTCTCATCAAAGGTCGGACATACCACATATATGGAAATAAATCACTTTATCACGACAATATCTGGGTGACCGAGCTTTGCTCGGAAAACATACAAAAACTCAAAAATGCACGTTTTCCGAGAGATAGACCTAGCTAGATCGATTTTTCGCCCCCCAAAACCCCCATATAGCAAATTTCATCAAAATCGTTAAAGCCGTTTCCGAGATCCCTAAAATATATATACATATAAATAAATAAATAAATAAATAAACAAGAATTGCTCGTTTAAAGGTATAAGATATCTGTTTACGAATGAATGAATGTGTATATAATGTAGTTTCACTTCAACACTTACTTACTAGTCCTCGCACTTTTTAAACGTAAATAAATATTTTGTAGGTAGTTACTCTCAGTCGCTGTAGTGTCAGGTGTCAGTTGTGCTTGGGTCAATACCTAAGTATGTAGGCATTCGCGATATAATAAGTGTTTGCGTGACCTACGCTACGAGCAATATCAAATCAAGACCAGATTTGTAAAGTAAGAATGTGTCTCTAGTGTGTATCGTCTGGTCAATGGGCGCACGGCGGGTACTGTTACGGTCCATTCACGGCGCTCCCACGCGTCCGAGCAAAACACGGGAACGGGACAGTTCTGCACGTTAAACGCTGCGCTGTCTTGCTGTGGAATTAACAGGAATCTTTAAATCATGATTATGAACACGGAAAAGATGAAGGGATGTTTTTAATGTGCAATCAGCAATTATTGAATATCAAAAATCTGCATATACTGGTTATATATAGAGGTACTAGTACCTAACCTAACGAATTTGTTTCTATTTAAGCATGTTATGTACCGATTAGAGAACGTACCGAATCTAAACCTGGCGTTTATCGATATTTTTCTTCTGCATGCCAATTTAAGGCTTTTGCTAAGAAGTTTTTGTTCTGACGGAAAACGTAACTACCTATACATAAATAGAACGTATTAATAAATAGAATGCAAACTTGCAAAATAATACTATAAGACATCGGCAATAAAAATAGTATAAAGCTATAAACAAATGGCTTCCGGTCTTCTAGGTTCCTCTAGCATAATTAACTGCCATTTTGAGCAAGCTATCTTTATCTACCCATTTATGATTATTGATTAGTTTTCTTAGCTACTATACTGTGGGTTTCTAATAATATGTATTTTTATATTTCAGGATTATTTCAAGTTTATGCTGCTAGATTTAACTATACCGACCGCAGCATCCGAGCTATAGGTATGTATTTGTATAAGAACCAATCTCATGTTTTCTTCTTCACACAAAACCCACCAGTAAAGGCTAGCAGTCTGAATGGTAATTTAATGTGTCTTTGGCGAAGCGTATATACTGTATCTGTGTGTGTAATTGAACTCTTCATAAATATCGGCTGGACCAACATTGCTGATAATATATATTTGAGTTGGTTCCTAAATTGTTTAAATTTACCTTATTCCAGATCCATTAGACCCCGGAGGCTGCTACCATGAGGGCCGCTGGCACGCCGCCGGCACGCCTGTCCGCACTCGCGCTGCGTGCCTCCGCTGCACGTGCGCGCGAGGCGTGCTTGCGTGCGCGCGCAGAGCGTGCGCGCCGCTGCCGGACCCGCCGCCAAGGTGCCATGTGCTGCATAGGAAGGGGTCTTGCTGTCCTGAATTGCATTGTCCTGGTATGTTATCATTTTCATTATAGGTATTATACGTGCATCTGTTGAGCATAGGACTCGACTTGCTAGAGGGTTTGGGTTAGTAGCTCATTGGCTATTCTCATTACGAAAGTTCTAGTTTTCGCCGTTTTAAGTTATGGTGTTGTGTTAGGACTAGGACTTACTCCACCTACTAATACTTCTTTCTGTTAGGTATTAGGTATTTATCTTATCTAGTTACCTACAATTAATCATAGACTTATAGTTATTATCCAAAGCTCTGATTACCTAATGAGATATTTTGTAAATTCCAGATGGGGTGAAGTTGACGGAGCTCGGCGCATCAGCGCGGTTCGAAGACGAAGACTTCTCGGAGACAGCTTCCATCTCGTCAGTCGGACATGGTCAGTAACGTTCCATTATCTGTTTGTAATCTACCTTCCATTTCTTACCAATTCTGCTCTGTTTTAGGAATAAGCATAAAATAGACGGGTATTTTTCCTTGCATTAACCTGGTGATGAGTCTATTTTACCTGCCTTATTCTTATGATATCAGTATTTTGAGTTTTCGAAATTTTCATGTACTAGAACGCTATTCGCGAACCGCGAAAGTACCGAAGGCGTACAGCGAACCCTACCAATACATGCCCTCAAACAGTTTGCAATCCTTTCGCAAATGGCGCGCTAGCAGCACTTTCGCCAGATCCGTGAACCATTTTATTAAGCCCATCAGTTTAACTGTGCTTGACCGTCCAGCTCGGTTTCCAGCGTGCGTGGAGGGCGGCTCCGTGTTCGGCGCGGGGTCCGCGCTCGCACCGGGCGTGGCGTGCGAGCAGTGCTTCTGTTTGGGCGGCGCGCGGCGCTGCGTGAGGCCTACATGTTTACCACCGCCGAGGGGATGCGTCGCGCGGCCTGCTCCAGGAGCGTGCTGCCCTCAGAGATACTACTGCTCACATGAACCTCCAGCGCATGGAACACACGGTAAATTAATAGTTTACATTGTTGGGATCATTGTTTATTTGGAATTATCGTGCATTCGCGTGCATTGGAGAGTTTCTGTCTTTGGGCCCCCAAAAACTATGACTGTTCAAAATCTTAGACAAATCATTAGGCAGTTGAAGAAGTCTGAAGTCCAAGGATGTACCTACATGGAAACGTTAATTTTTTACTGGCACCTGTGTTGTAACTGAAACGCACGCGTCTTTTGAAGGAATAGTTGACGAAATTAGCAATTCGAACGAAGCCTTACAATAAGGGTCTAGCTTCTTGTGTTGACATCAGTATGACAGTTAATCGCTCATTTCAGACTGCAAGGTGGAAGACACGTGGTACAAAGAAGGCGAGCGCATAACGTCAGCCGAGCGCGCCTGCACGCAATGCTTCTGCCTGCGCGGTGCAGTGCGCTGCCAGCCTCTGTCATGTGCACCGCCTTTACTAGGCTGCAAGCCGCTCCTCCGGCCTGGCGAGTGCTGCCCTCATCAGTACCACTGTGAACATGGTAATACATACATTTTAAATTACACAAATATATTTTTAGGTTTATACTTGTGAGACTTTAGCGTATTTTGAGTTCGATACCTTACTTGATGTAATCCCAAGCAGAGCAAAGCTTATTAGTCGCTATCAGGATAAGGTGTTCACAAATATTTCAATCAAGTAAGTAATTATATATATTTTTGGTGGCGACTTAGAGAGTAATAAAAGTTGCCTAGGTGATAGAAATAGAAATTCATTTATTTGCAAGAATGGAGGTCAAAAACGTTACAAAAAGGGTAAATACAAAGTTCCAAATACATTCCGCCACATAATGGCATGCAATATTATTTACATTCTTAATTTAATTCTAAGCTTAATTCTAGGTGGAGTTCAATATTAAATATTAATTCATTCTAGGTGTCTGTCAATTATATTAGATTCACTGTCAATATACTTATGTAGTTGTAGTGCTCGTGCTATAGGAAATTTATTTCTGTTTCAGATAAATCTCATCCGTTGCTATCCAGCAATTCACTAATATCAGTGCGGAATGACGACCGCTCACTTCACACGTCCGAGTCAAACAAAGTTGAAACATCAACAATATCTACTAGTACAACAACAAAAGCAGTTTCTTCAAGTATTTCAAGTACTAAGACGAATTCTCCCACGACATTTGCTACCGAAAAAGCCCCTGTCAGCAGAAGCAAAGTAAAAAGAAAAACTGATGAACTACACGCAAACACCACTAAGAACTCAGATCAAAATGTAACCTCAACAACTGAATTGCCTTCTACGACGTTTGCCAGTACCACTGAAAAGCTAGTCCGATCTAATTTTGAAACTTCAACAATGGATTTACCCGAACCAGAAGATTTGGATGGCCATGAAGATTTACCAGACACGACTTCAACAGAACAACCAGAAGGCTCAGTCAGGATTGTTATTAATGGAACCATCAACTGTACAGCAGAGCTTTCTTCAACGTCATTGCCTTTAAATCTGACAGTCAATGACACTGAAAGAATTAAGATGGAAACGCAACCTCGAATACCAATCCTAACGACAGGGAATATAGAGAGCCACACCTTCAATCCTAATGATATTATAACTGATAGAAGTGTAAATGGAGAATTTGATGACAATGAGATGTTTACCATCAACGTGACTAGTTCTCTGTCTACGAATTCTTCCCGTGTTACTTCAGGACCGTCAATTTCAACAGTGTCAAAGATAGCAACTGACCTACCTTCGGTTTCAAATATGTCGAAGAAAACGAATGAATTTGATTTCGATTATGCTGAGCCAACTCTGCCTCCATCTCTACCTAATTTAAAGTAAGCATAAGTTTAAGATAAAGTTACTGGTTTAAATACACCAAATTAAGGAACGATACTGCTTGAAAGAAAAATATACTATCCTCAATATGATTTTAATTTTTGTTTTCAGGATCATTCCATTTGTAGCAGCCGATGCCGTTGTTGACGAAGAGTCCCCGAAACAAGTGCTCACATATCCAATACTCGAGAGAGAGGACAAATACCCTGTATATTACCCAACTTTAGAAGGCAAAGATACTCCATTCGCTACAAGACGAGAAGACATTTACCATCCTACCCAATACCCAGTCTTCACCTCAGAGAAGGTTGACACGTCACAATACCCCGCTTTAAGTCACGAAGTTGACATTATTAGTTCTGACTACCCCACTGCCAATAATAACTTGCTGCATGAACAAACAGTGTCTGCGTCTTTGGGATCGCAGGCTTTGGAACTTAACAAAGCTGTCACCAAAATACCAAGTACAAGCACCACGTTCAAGCTGGAAACACCGTCTATCAACTTGTTTTCGCCTCCCGTTGAGACAGAAGGTATACCACCAGATCTTTTATCTTACTGTAACTTAACTTTTTCTGCCCTGGCTTTTCCATTGTCGGACCAGGCCAGAGTAAATAAAGGCCTTAGTAATTGTAGATAAGTTTAATTGTATGTTGATTATATTGAGCGACATAATCTCTAAGCAATAAAGCTCTTTAATAAAGAAAATAAATAAAACTTTTCCAAGTTTGGCATAAAGTATTTCTTGATTTCAGGTGGATTCATACCAAAAGGACCGGGAATAATAGACGAGTACTATGCAGTATATCCTAGCACACCTTCCGCGCCTTCTGTGCCACACCTGACCACTTCAATGCAACTGGATACAGTAAAAGGTACTTACCACTTTCTATTTCATTAATGTGTTTATTTAATATTTTTTTAAATATCTCATTACAGGAATATGACAATGTACTATAGGTTTCCCGCCTACTTCATTCATAAAATTTTCTAGATTGCTTAACGGCCGACGGGCACCGCGTGCCCGAGGGCACGACCATGGACCTGCTGTGCTCCGTATGCTCCTGCCCCTGGGGGAAGATCCACTGCAGCCCCCGTGCCTGCCTTGCGCCCGACGGCTGCTACTATAACCCTGAACAACACTCTTCCACGGCGGATGTCTGCTGTGGTGAACTCGTTTGCGTTGAAGGTAAGATTAACCATTTTTAAGCGAATACCTACCACTTAAATGTTTCTATCTCTTATCTTTTTAATGTCACATGTTACTGAAATGGTGATAAATAAAACGGCATAGGTTACTAAATAACCCTTTTTTTGTTGCAGAAAAAGAAACTACAACGACTACAACCACCACAACGACTACAGAAAAGATTTCAGTAAAACCTAGTGAAAGTACAAATTACAATACAAACAAATCAGTTGACAAAATTACAACACAAAATAAGACAGTGATAGGAGCTGCATTGGTTCCTAAATTGGAGAGGGAAAAGTCTACTAATGAAGTAACTACAACAGTTGTAAGTGAAATAGCTAATAACTATAAACATAATATTAGCACTACGTTATTAACTGTGAACACACCGTCATCAACTGAAGCTATTTTCACTTCTCCATCAACTTCGACCGCAGCTCCTGAACATGAGGTCAATCAAACACACTTCCCTTCTCATGATTACGAAGAAGAGGAAGACGACGAAGGATTCTCCTTTGGCAGTGTTCTGAAACTTCTACTCAGTGACAGTTATGATGCAACTACAGCTGCAACTCAGAAAAAGAAACCTGTTATTACAACGACCAAAGCACCGCCTACTAGAATGCCTCCGTCTCCTAGTAAAATAACCTCACCTCCCACTAGAACGACCTCTTCTAATAGAACGTCGACTTCTAAAATAACTACCACTCCGCAACCAACTAGCTCCATAGAACCACCTAAGCCGGCCATAGCTCCATTCGTCCCTATGCCTCACCACTACCCTTACCCGTACCCGCCTCCTAAGAAAACCTTCCACCAAAACACTGTCAACAGGATAGACCACCTCGTGCTTGGAGAAGCGACTGCCATCAGAAAAACGACACCACGCCCTCTACCCTTCAAACCGGTATCCCCAAAGCTAACGACACAGAAACCCACAACTACTACAAGAAAAGAGATTCAAACGTCATCTCCGGAACGAGCTCCAGCGAATGTGTTGCCTGGAGTAGGAGGTTTGAAACTGGCTGGATGTAATATCTATGGACGTATGTACCGCGTGGGCAGGATCATAGCAGAGCTGTCGACGCCTTGCCAGGAGTGTCGCTGCACGGAGCTCGGTGTGCAGTGCCGACCACTCGCTTGCTGAGAATCTAGCGATATTTTCAACTGCTGTCCCCAACTGAACAAAAACACAATTAAGAATATTCGTACTTGAAAGGAATAGTAAGTCGATTTTTAGCATGTTTTTTGGTTTTCAGCTTAAGCCTTTCAGTACGGAATTACAATTCTGGCTCTTATTATCTGCAAAGTAGATGTACATTATCATTATCAGCATTGACCGTCTCCGAAGTTGTTTTGGTCTCAACAAATACTAACACAACTTTGAGTGTTTAATTATATTGGGAATAGGAGTTACAAGCAGTTAAATTTCAAGCAGTAACTTGTATAGCAGTTGGAGAACTGCATTCACTAAATGGGAAGGCGGGCATTTTTGTACAGAGAGTACGGTCGGCAGTGACCAGCTGTAGTTGATAGGGAAGTTTTATTTATTTAGCGAACATTATTGCATTTATAGCCTCCGGCAATGATCTCATACGTAAATAGACTCAGTAGCATTCATACATGTAAAGTGCGGCCTACATGTCATACTTAATGAATAATGATTTTTTTTATTATGTACCACACCGCACGCGCTCTCAGTGTGCTAAAAGCATAAGAAGTACAATAACAAATAGTTTACCATTATTTTATTCATAAATATTTATCCAGACAAGATTAATTTTCTGAATCCTAATGCTAGAATAATATTAGGAATATAAATAAATATAAATAATAAAATAAATATTATAGGACATTATTACACAAATTGACTAAGCCCCACGGTAAGCTCAAGAAAGCTTGTGTTGTGGGTACTCAGACAACGATATATATAATATACAAATACTTAAATACATAGAAAACAACCATGACTCGGGAACAAATATCTGTGCTCGTCACACAAATAAATGCCCTTACTGGGATTCGAACCCAGGACCGCGGCTTCACAGGCAGGGTCACTACCCACTAGGCCAGACCGGTCGTCAAATAAATGCCCTGAGATTAACCATAACGATTATGAACTACTGTAAATTAATACTTAAGCAAAATAAGTGAGTATTTTTATAATAGCTCAGTAAATAAAAATATTAAATCTTTCAAGTTTTTTTATATCTCCTCCTTGTAAATTATGTTCTTACTAGCGGCCTCTATTCTCGAGTAGTAGTAGTACTATGTACCGCTACTCGTCACCAGATGGAGCTAATTTCAAAAATGACTTTATCAATAGTGGCGTATTTAAAAAATCTTTCTATTATATAGCCATGAAAGCTAAGATGCAGTCGTAGTAAATAAAAAAATCTGTAAGACTACCCAACTATAATTGAATAATAATTATTTTTGGACCATAGAGATTTTGGACTAGGTACAGTTTTACAGTGATAAGGTTTATATAACATCATGTTCAAGAACTATCATGATTTATTAAGGGTTTATAAATGAAACTTAGTTCTTAAGATATTATAATCAAATATTTATTACAAATAATATCACTATGATATGATTGATATGTTAAGGTAGCATTCCAAATGAGTGCTAAGAACCAATACAGCTAGAAGCTCGATGCGTCGTCAGTTTTCAGAAACAAAATATATTATTAAAAAAACTGAGACTGGAATAGACGTCACAGTTAATCCCTGGAGCGCCCCAGAATTACCGTAGTATGGAACTCCTATACTAGTTACTCTTTTTTCAACATAGTGACAACCCCGTGACGTCACGATATACGACAGGGAGCTTAGCGTAGATGACAATTAATCGTACATCGACAAACGTAAAACGAAAAGTAAAAACTTGTCCGGATGACAGATGTTAAGATAAAGTCACGTGACTATTTCCATACATTATAGTTTTTTTTTAGCATTAGAAAGAACTGGAAAGAAGGTAAGCGTTCTTGACATGTCTTTTAATTGAAAAACGCTTTTTAAAAATCAGTAACTATTACTTATGAAAGCAGAAGAATATAAAAGATCGTATTAGATTCATAATTGTTACATATTTGCCGTAACTTATTTTTAAAATGTGTTTTTCAATTAAAAGACACATCAAGATTGTTAACCTTATTTCTAATGCTAAAAAAAACGAACTATAGGTAAAGTCAACGTACTGGTGCTCAGCTCGACGCGGTCCCAGTACATGTCATCTTGAATCTTAAGTCATTGTCAATAGAGGTGACAGCTGGGTGTCATCTATTGGGCATTAGCATGTCGAGCACTAGTACGTTTACCTTATTTAAGTGTCGATTAGCGTTTTCTATCAACGATTTTGTCATCTTGTCTAGGCCCCAGTTACGAGTATGGCACAAGAGACACCTTATAAATATAAGCACAGACAAATGAATTATTATAGAATAATTATGCAAAGCATTGCATTTCGATATCTTCGAGTGGAGCTAGTGGAATTATTATTGGTTAATCAATAAAGTTTGAGGTTCAATCTCATGAAATACCTATTTATTAACCCTTTGAACGCTTCGCCTATCGTGTGTGGCGCGTCATCGTGAACCTTGTCGGAATGTAGCCTGGGGGCCTTTTACTCCCATACAGGTGTAATTAGAGTGACAGAGAAAAATGCCCGCAATTTGCGATATTCGATTTTTGCGGTTATAGCCCTGTAGCCGCGCGCGCGTCAGTGACGTCTTTCGCGGTCAAAGGGTGTCAGTCTTCATACAGTGGGTACGATTCTTTAGAAAATAATAATTCATTTGTCTATAATACAAATGGGCTTAAAATTACCTACCAGACTAGAAAGGTGTAATCTCGAAGGTTCCAGAACGTAAACATGAAAAATAATGACACTAATAGGCACTTGAGAACATCACTAGCCAGATTCTAACACAAACTTAAAACAAACCTGTTTCAGTACGTATGTCAAAGTCTACTATGAATACTAGTAGTTTACTAAAATAGTTCTGAAAAGCAGGTCATAACATAATACCCGTGAGGAGAATCATAGAGAAATAAGTAAGCTTAGTCGAGTGCTCACTCCGGACTTGAGTTTTCTTACTCAATAATAATAAGTTGTAAAAGAGGTATGTTAAACGTATTATTAAATTATTAATAAGTTTATAACTCGGTTAATTCTTAAATTTTACTTTAGCCCAACGTATTAAGAAAAATAATAACCGAAATTAAATGGAATTTCAATCAAAGAAATGAAAGATGGCACAAATTTGTGAGCAATACAGTTAACTAGGCACCAAATATCTGCATTTTATTGTGCACCAATCAATTTGAAAAATACGTTAATAATTGTTTACATTCTTTGGTTTAAAATACGTCAAATTAAAAATAAGTCACTTCTCCGTAACCATACAATTTACAAATATCCTTAAATATATAATAATGCTTATAATCAATTTATGTATACGAGTAACATATAATCACAAGCCATTTGAACCCAACGTTTTCATGCAAAACTATCTTAAATATTCGATTTCATAGAAATCAAGACGTATTACTAAGTACCGAGTCGAGAGAAATATTTCTCATTAATTTCATAGAACTGAAAAACCGTCGAAAATCTCATAAAAGGCCAAAAACGTTAGCCACCAGGCACAACACCCGTCTGAAAACATAGTTTCAACGTTTTCTCGTTCTAAATCTCATTTTTCAGTTCCATGAATCAAATGATAGGTATGTAAGTACATACAGGGAGTATGGCCACGCGTGATTTAAAAGCATCACATCACAATATCCAACACAAAAAGCTGTGCTAACAAACAACCACTTCTAGTAAAATTCATACGCCCTGTATAAAAGTCATACATTTTCAGCAACAAATATTCCCATGTTTACCAACATGAAAATAAACTAGAAAAATTTAACAATATCAATACGTTAAGGAAGACTCGTTGCGATCATCTGCATCATTCCTTTGCTGCTGAATCACCTACAAAGGTATAAATCCCATCGAAAGCTAATGTAATAGCGGACGGAGGAAATTGCACTTTAAGTCGCCTCTTTAAGGCTGGTTATTGTGCGTCATGTATCCAACTCATACCAGAACACATAATGGATTGTTGCTAGGGTTGTCCCTCCTATTAATGCTAAGGCAGAGATGAGCTTGGCGATTAAAATAGGTGTTTTATTGGAGTTCTCTCCTGAGAAGACGAGGAAGCCAATAGGGATGCCGACAGCGGCTCCCAGGGCGTGAGCGGACCAGGCTACTGGTACCTCGTCGTGCCACGCGCCTGCTGGCGTGCGCAGCAGCACCCAGCTTAGCGTCTCTGATGTCGCCAGCACCACCACACTTAGAGGTCGGAACCACCAGAGCGGGATGTGGCCGAATCTGGGAAAGACAATTATAAGTTAATAAAAAAAAGGTATAACTTTCATTTTTAGTAGTACAATTGACGTATTTATGTATTATAATATTAAAGTTAAAAGAGGAGTGAGCAGATTTTTTTTTAAGTTACGACGAAAAAACCAGTGTATGATAACTAGTTAAAACTAACCTAAGGCACACGTTAGGTAGATGCGCTGTCAACAAGGCATAGACGGCGGCGGACGCTCCGACGACGCGTACCCGCGGTTGTAATGCCCCGGCGCCGAGCGCGCCCGCCGCCAGCCCCGCCGTCCAGGTTGCGCACACGCGGGCGCGGCCCTGCTCACGCTCCAGCATCCAGCCCACCTGTAACAACAAATTAAAACAATATTAAATATTATGCATAAACGTAAAGGTACATCCAAACTCTAGATCTGACGAATTCGGTGCCGGCGCACCATTTGTGAATGTGTAAAGATAGCGAGCTACTCGTAGCGATTCGCAAACGACGAGCGAACAGAGGCAATGTCCATATCAGGTCGGACTTTAACTTAAAAATCCACATGTTTTGATTATTGAATTATTATCCAATAATAAACACATAAAACTAAATTCGGATCTTTTATCTGTCTAATCAGAACAGTCTTGTTCGGTTTTGCTATTTCACACATATTGTAATCAGTCAGTGTTTTAACTTACCGCAAGGGCTACGATGGCGTTGGTAGCCAAGTGCGTGGCGGAGGCGTGTACGACGCCGTACGACAGCAGTCTCCACGGCTCCCGCCACCACGCGCCCGGCGACCACTCCAGGCGCATGCGCGCGCGCTCCGAGCCCCACAGGTACATTGCTACCTGCGCAAAAAATAATCGTTCATTGAATTTAAAAAGAAAGGATAACTATAAGTAAGTCAGAATTAGATGCGAAGCTGAGCTCTGATATAATTTGTTAATTGAAGCAAATTCTACAAAATTAAAGCAGGAAGATGGGTAACTCCGGATCACACCACTCCAAAAATCATCCACATGAAGTCCATAATCATATCATAACCATATGAGTCACATAATCATATAATATCTAGTCCATTTTCGAAATTAGCTGACGTTAAAAAATAACCCGGAATTACCGGAATACACTTTACAGCTGTTAAAAAACCAACTCATGTAAACTTGGGATATTTTCGTTTTTAATTATTGCAACATTTCATAAAACCATAACAAAGTAATATCAATCACGCGCGAGTTTCCCTGAATGTGAGCAGACGTAGGTCGCGGGTTTTACGTATTGTGGACCAGGAAAACATTTAAGCATAATTGACGTAAAATACTTTGTAACGAGTAAGTAATTAATTAAATAGTTGAGTGATATCCGGCCTTTAAGATAAAAGCGTCTGAATATTGTAAATACATAAGTAATGGTTAAGCTGTCTTTTAGACATAATTTATTAAGCTTCATGAAAAATATTGTAAAAATATATGTGCGATTTTGCATTTATTAACAATTTTCATAGTTCAAGTGATGTAAAAATATTTGTAAATATAAAGAGAGATAAGAAACTTACGATTATAATAATAACGGTGAGCATAAAATAAGGCGGTTTGAGAACAGCATACAACTTCTCCGATCTCTTCTGGAACTTCGTCTTAACTTTCGGCTTCTCCTCTATCGGCTTCTCTTGCTTCTGTTTCTTGAGAACATCCCACACTCCGAGCGTGAGGCCGGCTTGGAGTTTGGGGCTCGGCGGGGAGTCGAGGAGTCGGCGGTGCTCGCCAGGGCTCCTGGTCTCCCGCTCGAGCCACGCTCGGTTCGCTGGAGGCCGAGAAGGTGCCACGCGTCTTGGAGTACCTCGTGGTGCATGCACTGGTACTGGCCTGTAGCCCGCTCGATCCTCGACGTCGGCATCGGGCGCCATCGCGACCAACTACCATTTTCCGTCAACCTCTCGCGTGCGTCTGTAACCAAGTAACACTATATTGTAGCGCCGCGATATATATACGCGTTTCAGGAGGATAATTAAATAAATCAATAAATAGACATGTGTATATTCCTATAATTGCACCGGGAAATTGATGGGTAATTTGCTTGCGGTTTGTCCGCACTAGAAAATAAACTAGAGTATTTTATTTTAGTTTCCTATGTAAATGCACTTCTATAAATAAACTTTACAGCATTACTAATGTCGATCAAATCGTGTCTCAGGGAAAAATGTTTCCAATGCCACGTTTTCACCCATTGTATTGTATTTATAAATTATTATTCATTTTATAAACCACAGCCGTGTACTCATAGCGAGTTATTTTGACATAATAAATTTATGAGTTACCACACACCTATGCCATACAAATAGCTGATGTACGTCAAAATCGTAGTCCAAAATCAACCTCCTTAGTATATTTATATATCATATAACTTATAAGTAACAGAGAAGGTTGGTATAAAAAACACGTTATGTCCTAAAACTAAATTCATGTCCCTCTTTCACTGAATTGAAATTAAAACCCTTACGAAATTCATTTTTGGGAGATAGATTATCAGTATACCAGAGGTAACTAATTGAGAAATAGTTGTCCTATATATTATATTATACTACTCTTTGGAAATAGTCTACCAGTCAATAATAATAATAAATGTGTACTATTTATTGTCTATAATCTGATTAATCTGTCATTATTGCAATAATATTTGTTATAATTTCATAATACGAAATCTCAGTAATCCTATTCCAAAAGTTCTGAAGGACCAAAATAAATACACAATGATTTAAAACCACAATATTTTAAATAGGTTATAGGTAGGTAGAGTCAGCATCAATAGTAATAAAGTACTAAGTAATACTTCACCGTAATAGGGTATTTTCCTACTAGTCAAATCAGTTACTTTTTTAGAACTATCAAAACGATTTGCTAATATGGAATTTATATGAAACATTGCATCGTGACGTCACGGTCAACTCACCTACTTTTTATATTTCTATCCGATTTATTAAATAGAACTTGTGTTTAAAAATAACTCCTATCTGTGTTTTTCTAATAATTATCTGGTGCTTTATTTCATGCATGGTGTAAAATCATTTATTTTAAATACAGTATAATACCCTATTGTTCTACATACAGGGACTTATAACTTTTTGTTAAGGTATCAGAAAATGATAGATGCTTTTGACGCGTTTTCGCTGCTGACTGTACAGTGTACACGACTACACGTCAGGTGAGAACCTACTTAGCGTCGAGTAGTATAAATATATTATAATATTATGTAGGAACATATTTATACCATATTAAATGTAATAAATTATAAAATAATTATTTGCAAATACTACTTATCCCTAATAAGTACCGTCGGGTTTCCCACAAACAGGGCCCTTATTTATTATTTATCTCCTAAGACAATTAGTATTACTAGGCAGTAAATGTCTGAAATTGTTCGACTTTTGACGGCGCCTACGCCATTTTGTCGATGCTTCAAGCAAACTTGCGGTTTTGCGCGGGCGGGGACTATATTCGCTAATTGGGTTTTCATAGAAACCCCTATAGAGATTTACGTTTAAACTGTTTTCCTAATTGCGACGTGAGTATTGTTTATATTTTGAATGAATTTCGAAGAATGCGAAGTAGCGTAAAGAATGTTGTTGTTTTGAAGGAATATGATTTAAATAAATTTGTGATGTATAATTTAAGGTTTTTAGGAAGTCATTGTTGTTTTTAGTTACAATTTTCAGATTTTAACTGGTTATGCTTATTAGAGAGAACATAAATATTTTGGAGTATTTATTCGTGCCTGTTCATGAGAGTATATTCTTTATATGTGTTTTTTTTTTCGATCTATTATAACAGTAAACAGACCGTAGGTAGGTATTTTATATTTTTCGATCTAGCAACCTCATGCATGTTAATAAATCTAGACACGTGTACAACGTACAATATCACACCATTGTTTCGCGTAGCCAGCTCGATTCTTATCTGCCGACCGTACAGGGATACCAAAGGGTATTGCGTAAACTTTATCGCGACGCCATAAAACACACCAATGGTCAGCTGTTCGTATCATCTTTCACAAAATTAACTGACAAATCGTGACCCTTGTTGCGACGAGATAAAGACTACCAAAGATCAGTTGAGCTGTTGTAGGTACTGTGTATATATACCTAAAGACAACAGACTATAAAGCTCTGTGGGAGTGTCAATGTTGAATCGACGTGGTGGGTCAGTAGACAATGAAGTGATTGGAACTTGATAATGGCCTATTTTCTTTATTAGGAAGTAGATAAGAATGTTTTGTTGACTTACTAGTACAGGACTCGTCATACTCTTATTGAAAATGAATCTTTAGTATTTATTTTTATGATATACAAGGCAAACAAGCAGACAAATCGCCTTATAGTAAGCAATTACCGTCGCCCATAGACCCGTGCAATACCAGAGGAGTTGCAAGTGCGCTGCCGGCCGTTGAGATGGGAGTACGCTTTAGCGACAGTCCATTCCACAGTTTAGCTGCATGTGCGAGGCAGGAAGTTTCTGGAGAAACGCACAGTTGAGGACTGCCAACAATCTAAGTGGTGAAGATAGAAATGTTGTCGCGTAGGGCGATGGCGGACAGAAGCGGCAGGGATTAAACCGAACAACTCCTCGGAGCACTCCCCGTTATACGTTTAGTATTTAACACATTCATACTTAAATGAATTACAAAAAGCATGTGTGTCTGGAATGCACTGTGCACATTACAATGCATCGTGTGACATGCCTGGCCTAAATGCCTGTATGTTTTCGGTGCGTGTCGAATAGAGCTGTTCAATATGCATCCCTATGCCATGAAGATGCAACACCAGACTAATGCCGTCACAACACGTGCAACGTGCAATAAAATGCAATGCATTGTTATTGGTACCATTAGCTAGTTCAGTTTCATGGAACAAATTTTACTATTGATCTTCGTTTGAAAGGTATGCTAAGGGTAAGATTGGATCGGTTCAAGACTAGATATTTCATTTTTTTCTAATCGCGTATTGGTAAGCAATTACCTACATGTCCATTGGCCCATGGACACCTGTAACACGGGGTGTTGTTAGTGCGTAGATGGCCTTTAAGTACACTATTTTCTTGAAGGTTGTATGGCTCGGGAAATACCGCAGGCGACAGTTCATTCCACAGTTACAACCGTACTACCAATAAACTACTCGTAGTCGTTTATTTTCGGGTGCTGCCAATAAAACTATCAGTATAAAGCGACAGGTCTATTTAAAGATGTTTGGCAAACGTAGCAGGAAAAGGGTGGATTTAGTTCTTAGACATCCTTTGCGTAAAATCATTACGAAGAGTAATATCATCATCAATTATAAGCAGGCATCGGAGTTTTTGTCGCATGGTAAGACTAATAGCAAGCTATGGAGTCGACATTTGCCATAAATGTAAACTCTTATTCATACTCATACTCATGATTAATTTTATTTAATATGAGAACAGATTACTAAATAGTTACTACGTATATCATTTTAATTTATTAAACCTCATTTGTTGCAATAAATGTATATTACATTTGGGTGAGTTGTACTTCACAACTCAAGCACACTATAGCAGATTTTTCATAGTCATATTGTAAATCGTTGTATGGCTCTATCCATGCCAAAATTGCAGCTATTTCTGGGTTAGGCATAATAATTAATTATGGAATATTCCTCAACGTATTTACCACATACATATATAAATAACTACTACATTTGCAATCACCAGTGATTGACACATGAAAAATACTAATCAATTTTATCAGCGGTTAGTACCTACATGACATTAGGTCTTTCGCAGCGATGTAGTTTGTATAGTTGTATGTTAAAATAGTTGAAGTTATGAATTCATAATGTAATAGAAAAATGTTTTTTTATATAATTCGACTAAGATAATATACACGACCGACCGCTCTAAAGGCATTTTAAGATAAATTAAATAAATGAGTATGAGTATGAATAAGAGTTTACATTTATGGCAAATGTCGACTCCATAGCTTGCTATTAGTCTTACCATGCGACAAAAACTCCGATGCCTGATTATAAGAGATAAGAAGGTACATTCAATGTACCTCAGTTTCGAATTTAAAACCTTTTGTTCTACTATAGTTTCAAATTCGATACCTATGACTTTTGAATGTATTTTTTTAACTTTGGAGGCTAAGTAATTGCATGCAGCACAATAAAGGAATACCTATTTACTTTAAATACATTCTAACAATTTATTTCCATTTATAAACAATCCCAAAATATAAGCAAACAACAAAGTCATGAAAGCTTATCAATCTGTTTAAAATTGTAGTCCCATATTACCCCAGTATACCTTAATTAATTTAGTTTCATCGAACTACTGGTACGAAACATAATCCATTCAGCACTTCTGGAATTCTACCCACGACAGTCGATGTCGTAATATTTTGTGGAAAGTTCGGTAATTAAGTTACCACAAATTGTTACTAAATTACCTAGTAGTAATTGGTAGTATCATTTGAAATCTAATATTTAGTTAATTTCATTTTTATGTATATTGGTTTTCTTTGTATCTTTATATTTTGTAGTTTCACAGTTCCTTGGTTTTATACTGTAATGCCGTGTTACTTATTTGATCAATAAATAAATAAATAAATAAATTTGAGGTCAATGACCTGTACAGTTCGCATTTGTAAGTATTTGACGTTGACTGTACACTTTGTATAATATATGTAGTGTATAAATAAATAAAATAAAAATAAAAAAGCCTTTTATTTCAAGTCCAATTTGTTACACTTATTTCATTACAACAATATAAGTTATCATTTATTTATAAGTATTTATTTTAGGTATAATGTCAATTAGAATTATTTATTGTTATTGTTAAGTCAATTTTCACATATTATAAATATACAAAGTATTAATTATTTGTGGTGGACAAGAACCCCTCATCGGGTGAAGGCCTCCTCCAAGGACTTCCATCTATCCCTGTTTGTAGCTATATCTTTCCAGTTTATACCGGCTGTTTTATTTATGTCATCAGTCCAACGGCTGTTAGGTTTCCCGGAGCGTCGTTTGCCTGCAGGTCCTTTCCAGGTGGTAGCTTTCAAGGTCCAGCGCGAGTCTGACAGCCTGGCAAACAACATGCAAACAGCATGTAGTGTATATGGGTGGATTAACTATTTCTCGTTGTTATTCTGTCCGGTCAGCCAAGAGACAATAGTAGCATATTTTGTTAGAAGACTTTGTACACCACCTTCTTTTGACACGCTTGGTAGACGGCCCTCAATGGAAAGGGTTTAAAAGTACCTATCACATAGAAGCGTGTTGGTGAATTTAAATGCCTAAAAATTAGGTTTTAAAGAGTGACCCAGGAGAATGTAACCATGGAAACGAGTGACAAGAAAAAGTTGATTCACCTATATATTATGTAATCTACAAATCGCTACAAATCATTATCCTTTATCATTGCATACACTGTTCCATGGTTGTACTCTATTTAAACGGAGAGGATTTTTCTGCTAAATCCAGGCTTATATTATTAATGCTACAGTTAAGACAAATACTATATTATTATTTTTATTAATAAAAAGGAACATACGAAGATTAAAGCGACTGCCATCAGACATGCCATACGCTTTACAGGGATTAGTCCAGTTTCCGCTCGATGTTGTTCTTGTCGACTTGCTGGTAAATATCAAATGGTATTTCGAACATAATTTTCAACAAACTATGTAAGTACCTATTGCAATCCTTGGTCCGATCCCGCTATGAAAGTAGGTATTTGACTTTGAATGATTTTACCTAAAGAATAATAAGCTCCTTGGTATTATTGTAGACGTTACATATACCTAAAGTCTCATTCAATAGAACTTGCTAACTATGTAAACAAACCGCCATACTTCAATTGACACTGAATTCAATGAATTGAATGTCAATTTACTAGTAACTTTTGTTTACATAGTTAGCAAGTTCTATTGAATGACACTTTATGTAAGGGGACTTTGCCAAGGTGACAAATTATACATCGACAAACTCTAAACGAAAAGTAAAACTACGAAAAGTCACGTCAAGTCCATACATTATTCTAGATCAACGATTTCTACGACGACTCTATCAACGATTGGCATCTTGGCTAGACTCTATGAATGACACATTCATAGTATATCAACAAACCGATTTGGCTAAACAAAGGGCCACACAAGGAAGTGTCTGTCTGTCTGTCTGGCATCTGTCGAAGGCTGTGTCAATTCAATTTAATATAGACAAGATAGCCATCCGATAAGCCGAGGCCAGGAACATCATATGTTCTGTCAAGTTGATGTGGATCTATTCGAGAAGTTGTAACGACAGTTTGAGATTTTACTGGCATAGTGACATCTCAATAAGATCACGAAAATTAACTATAGGTACATTAATATCGCCCTAAATAGGTAACAGCCCATATCATAAAATTAACAAGGTCACAAGCTGTTACTATACACCATTTTGAATAATATAATTTTCTTATGATATTCACATTTACATTGTAAACATATCGACATAATTAGTCATCTTAAGCTCGATAAAATAAATTAACAAGTAATTAATGAAATGTTGATTGGCATGCAGTATATCATAATGAGTATGTAATTATCGGCAGCTTCTTTTAATGATAACTTGTTTGTGGAACATGTAATTGGCACTTTTATGAGATTTAATATTAAAGTAATATTTTCCTTTACCTACATGGGCTGGTTCTTATTGTTGGCGCATTTTTTTGTTAGATTTGGATGTTTTGCTAGTTCGAGGAGCTCCTATTTATTCAAATACGAAATCACGGAAAATAGCATTTTTCGTAAATCAGTCGCCGTATTTTTTTAGGCCATATGGTGAAATTGCGTTTATATTGTACATAATATCCATAAATTTTATTGAATTATGACAAATAATCGGCCCACTTTCTTCTTTACATTCTCATTGTAAATTCTGAATTTATTTAATGTTCAAATAAAATACTGTTTCACCTATAATACACCTGGAACATATTACTGACATTCTAATATATAAAAAAAAGTTATATAATTAAATTAACGAGAATAATTATCTTACCATTTTATTATCAATAACGCTTATCACTAGCAATAAAATCCGATTAAACCCTTCACTTTTTAACACAAATAATTTTTCTAGATTCTTTTACACTAATAATCAAACTTTAAATACACTGAGAGGCACCTAACTGATAAGCTTTGTACGTGCGGACCGCGCGGCGCGTGATACGAGACAGATGGTTAGAATCAGATGCGCGTGAGTATGCCGGCGCGGCGCGCTACCTGCATCCCGTGACGTCACATCATCTGCACTTTGATGCTGGGGATTGCGTTGTCATAGAAACGATAATTATGTACAGGTAAGGTAATTTTACAACTGTAAGGGACCGTGCCGGGGCCCGCTGCGTGCGGGGTACCCCGTAACGTAAAGCGCTTAAATTTGTTTATCTTCTACGGCGGCGTAGAATCGACGCTGATAATAAGACAGATGCTGCATATCTTCATAGTACTTAAACGAAATGAAATTAAAATATTCTGAAATAAGGTTGAATTTTTAATAATTGAACCAATTTAGATGAAATTTGATATGGAGATAGTTTGAGGCTCGGGACCATAGGATAGTTTTTATCTGACGAAGACGCGAGCAAAGAATAAAACTGAACATCTTTCGATCTCAGTATCTTTTATATTTTCCATTAACTATGCACCTAGCTTTGTCAATCTTAATGGTAGTCTACCTAGTTTATTAGTTATAACGTTTTTTAAGTTTACGGAATGTAGGCTTTGCTTCAGTCAGCTAATAATACAGATTTTATTATTTAAGGCCCACGCCAGATGCGTAACCAAAAAATATTTTCAATAAATCGAAGCCTGCAGGTTGGCGCCAGGTGCACTCGATAAGTAACATCTGGCTCGTTGCTGTGCGTCGACGCAGGTAGCTAAGATGGCGGAACCAGTGTAGCTTGATCTTTACAATTGTCATTTGCAATAACAAAGTGTGGCACTGTCATCATTAACGTCAAATTTCATAAATATGATGTTATAAATTATACTCCCCCGTGCACTGTGTTCTGTTCAAGTTGGTGTAAAGTTAGCTTATTAGGCTAACTCTACCTTGAGAACTGGCATCATACGAGGCTTATAACAGTTAATATCTGGGAGGCCAAGCTTTGCTCGGAAAACATATAAAATCTCAAAAATTAGCGTTTTCCCAGAGATAATACCTACTTATAGCTAGATCGATTTTTCGCCCCCGAAAACCGCATACCAAATTTCATCGAAATCTTTAGAGCCGTTTCCAAAATCCCCGAAATAAATATAAATAAATAAATACGCAAGAATTGCTCGTTTAAAGGTATAAGATAACCAAGTTAAAATCATTCGTTAATGGAACGAAGAAGGTCAAATTACGTCTTACAATACAATTCATGCACACCGTCTCAGAAATATTTTATATCTGATACAAGTCAGGTCAACCTGAGACCGCGACTCGGTAATTGTTTGGAATAATCCTGGGATCAACACCCGGCGCGTGCGCACCTGCCATCTCACAAAAAAACGACATGACAATGCTGACTTGTATAATCTAAACCCAAGACCGAGGACAGCAAAGCTTTACGTAAACATATAACGCATGTGTAAGGTTTTCTTGGAGCGAATGCTTAGTGATAGATTTTTAAAAGCATTGGAGATGACGAATATGATGGCGATAAAAGATAACAAAGCCTCAGATATCTTTGATATATATTCCTCTAGATATAATTTACTGAAAAGTGAAACTAATTAAATGTATTAAAAATTAAGATTTAAGACGTCAGCAAAATGTCTAAGGGTGTTTTTTCTCATGTGTTGAGTACAATTTTATTGTAAGGAAAGTTAGAGCGTATGTTCGTGTGTAGATCTTTCTCTATTTACTCGTATATCATTGTCTGTTATAGTTTTTTCTATCACACTGACAATTATTTATTTCAAAGATATTAAGGTCCCTTTATGCGTTAATAGTATCAAATTATGGCGCAGGTGGTGTATACGATAAAATACGTACTAGAGTCTGTGCGGAAAGAGAAGAGTCGTGGAATGTATAGTTAGGGCCCAATTTATTCCACGACTATTCTCTTTTCGAACAGACTCTATGACAAAGTGTTTTTAATGACATTTTGTTACCAGTTGTGTGGCAAAGACAAAAAGCGGGAAGTGCTATGAAAACAAGAGGGATGTAAATATCCTCTGTGTTTAAAATGTGGTGGAGATATGTAAACATTTAAAACTATGTATAATAGTCGCAGTGGTCTGAGGACCTACCGCGAACCACGTTCGACGTGTTACCTCCCTGCCACACGTAAGTACGAATTTATAAGTGCGACAGAGAGGCAACACGTCGAACGTAGTTCGCGGTAGGCGCTCTGATGTGTTTGCGACAGACACGCCCGTCTGGCGGCTACGGGACATGCGTGCCCCCAGATTCCATATACGTAGTTATAGCTTTAGTCCTGTTTAGTAGTACCAGAAACCCATGTTGGGTTTTTTAAATAGTTTCCTTAAGCCATAAATAATTAGAATAATGAAGTTATGCATTTATAGGTAAGTCTTAAATAAATTGATTAGTTATTAAAAGGACGCGATAAAACATTTAGTTTTCCTTTGATTCATACAAATCTTGATACCTACCTATTAAAATATATAATTATACAAATGTATAATATATGGATAAAATATTTAAAACTTTCGCGTTTTGAACAACTATTAAAACATAATTAGCGTAACAAACAAACGAAAAAAAAAAAGAATAAACTACACGTAAAATACACGTAATTGTACCTAAAGTACACATAATTCGTTCCACATACCTACATTCACCGAAAAGTTGTAATATTTCACTGTGTCCGTGTGTGTCGCATATGTGCAACAGATGCAACATCATTTCGAAATACGGGCATACGCCCGGAAACAGGCAGGTGAAGGCCAAGGCCAGGAATAGCTACAGCAAAATGCTTTTTGCACGATTTACGAGCTGCTCGAGACTCGAGCACTCGAGATGGAGTTTTATATCTTGTTAGAATTGCGTCAGTAATATAACTGCCAATATGAGCACTTGTGCGAGCGGTTACTTTATTTTTATACGATTTATGGTTTAGAACTTTAGAGCTTTTAATGGTTATGGGTGAGGAAAAACATTGAAAGGAGGCGTTGTATAATAAAGGGCTAAATTTCTTGTGTTAGAAAAATTTACAAATCACAGTAATCACAATTTACAATAGTCTTAAGTAATTTAATTTACAGTACATATGGTGCTACTTTCCCGAACTAGTGCGGGAAATAGCACTTTCCGTGCGTACCTATGTCGAAAGTATAAAGTGCCATATGTACTGTAAAACGTTGTACGATACACGTGCGAATAGGTAATTCGCAACTCGTGTCGATTTAAAACACTCGTTTCGAATTTCTTCTTTTCCGCACTTGTATCGTAAATATTTCCTAATACTCAGAAATATATTAATTGAACTTCTTCATTCATTTACGAGGAATTTAAATCAGGTTATCGTTTTCAGAGAATACCAACACGTTGAAGTCGTTTAAATAGATGTAAGAACGTGTTTGAAAGAGGAGTACCTCTCGTCTGTTTGCGCTTTTCTCGAAAACGATTTTTTCTGTTTTATACGACACAGCCGAGGTTTAAACCTACGATTTTTGACCGTCATACACACACGAAAGGTAGTAATACATAATATTATCTTATCTAAAATATATAAATGAAATAAATATTATCTTATCTAAAATATTATGTTATAATATAGGTATGTACATTTTCAAACTTGCTGTAAATACCTATCATATTTCACTTGGTTCTAAAAGAAAAGAAAGAGGTTCTTGATTCGGTTGAATGCGTGTTTTAATAATGTTTGTTGTCCCAGAACTTCATAATTTCTGAACTATTTGCAATATTATTTTTACTCAAGATGTAGTGGAGATGGTTCAAATGGTAGGTATACATATACAAATGCATACAAATACACACTCACACAAATATTCTCTCATACTATTTTTTTGTCCATTGATCATTCTCATGTACTTATCTCCAAAATTCTTCTTCTTCGATTTTCTTGTAGTATTCTGACACTGACGTTCAGATGACGCTGTTGTTGTTTTGTCGGGGTTTATAAATTTCTAATTTAGATTATTTAGATATTAAATGTCACGTTATAAGTATTTTAGCGACAGTTGTTACCTCAATACATATTTTACCTGTTTTGCATTTTAAGGTTATAAATTGTATGCAGATGGCAGTTGTATGTAACCGTCCCAAGCTATGAATAAACACTATAATTATTTCTAATTACTTGTATACTTGTATAATTAAAATAATAATAAAGGGGATGTGTCGGGGTTCCCCGGGAGATGTTCTATTTCCCGAATACAATTATCCTCGGTCACTGCGGTCACTTGTTTGTACACTTGCTTTTAAGGAAATTGTGTTGTTTAGGAAACAACACAATTTCCTATCATTGAATATGACATCTCGGATGTCATCTGGAACTATTTTTAGTGTCATTATAATGACAGTAATACACACTAATGACTAATGATGATGACGGACTTACGAACAATGTCAAATGAGACAGTAACGAACTCCAATTATCCTTATACAAAATTAGCCTCAGTAAAACACAAGGAAACAATAAAATAGGAAGTAAATAAAACTTTATTTACAAATACAGTATTTTTAGGTACCTATGTGATTAGTTGGGTATTTTATTTCAGATAAATACAACTTTACCTCTCTTATTATCTACAGAGTTTAAAAGCCACCAAGTATAATAAGTTAGTAGTTAGGTAGTTACAGGATGGCCCAAAAGTACGTTCATAATTAGGGTTCCGTAGCCAAATGGCAAAAAACGGAACCCTTATAGATTCGTCATGTCTGTCTGTCTGTCTGTCCGTCTGTCCGTCTGTCTGTCCGTCCGTATGTCACAGCCACTTTTCTCCGAAACTATAAGAACTATACTGTTGAAACTTGGTAAGTAGATGTATTCTGTGAACCGCATTAAGATTTTCACACAAAAATAGAAAAAAAACAATAAATTTTTGGGGTTCCCCATACTTTGAACTGAAACTCAAAATTTTTTTTTTCATTAAACCCATACGTGTGGGGTATCTATGGATAGGTCTTCAAAAATGATATTGAGGTTTCTAATATCATTTTTTTCTAAACTGAATAGTTTGCGCGAGAGACACTTCCAAAGTGGTAAAATGTGTGTCCCCCCCCCTGTAACTTCTAAAATAAGAGAAAGATAAAACTAAAAAAAATATATGATGTACATTACCATGTAAACTTCCACCGAAAATTGGTTTGAACGAGATCTAGTAAGTAGTTTTTTTTTATACGTCATAAATCGCCTAAATACGGAACCCTTCATGGGCGAGTCCGACTCGCACTTGGCCGCTTTTTTTTTTATTGCGACTGTTCAACTTTCGTAGGAATATCTGTTTTTAGATAGCGAGTTAAACTATTGAAAAATAGTATAGAGTTAGATTTCTAGTTCTATTTATATTTAAAATGAGTTAAAACTAGTGCGATCACATTGTGCGTGATGATAATAGGTAAGGGTGTGCTCAGTGGCAGTTTTCTCAGGTCAAAATAAGGTAAGGCGTGTCATCTGAAGACAAGATAGTCCTCCGGAGGATGCCTGCATGAATCTACAGGAAACTTAGCTAAGAAATGGGTAATAATTATTATAAAATATGTCAATTTTTTTTATTTTTAATTAAAAATAGGCACCAAAACATCGTACATTGTACCATAACAGAGCTCGGTATTTATTTATATTTAGTCCGATAAAAAGAGGAAACCAGTATTGTTTATTATGTAACCCACTATCCAAGCATATTGTAATTGTAGTAACATTGTACTGAGTTGCGTGTGAATCATTTGTTAGTGAACTTGGCACTTGCACGAGTCCCTTATCGTTGGGTCAAAAACATTCCTAGTTTACGTACGTCTACGTCAGAAACAGTTTAAAAAGGCCCGCATCATGGGGCATTTGAATGAAATTTATATGAAACACTAGCATGTGACGTCACGATCAAATTACCTACTCTTTATAGTTTTATACGGGTTTTAAAATAGAAATTGTGTCTAAAAATAACTGCTATCTACGTTTCCCTAATAATCTTCTGGTACTTTATTTCCTGCATGGTGAAAAATAATTTATTTTAAATATACAGTCAAATACCCTATTCAACCAATTTTTACCAACGATTACCAGCAGGTGAACTAGTCCCAACTAGGCCTAGTTTTCTCTCAAGTTGCGCCTGCTCCTGTTTATGAGCTGACTGTTTATAAAAGACGCATGTTACTGTTTTTTTTAGTAAATAGTGAAGATTATATCATTCCTCCTAGGTAATAATAACCAGCTGAATTAGCGACACGGGTCGTAGTGCTCCTTGTCCCGACCTGACCGACTTCACAAATAAGTCACTAGCCTAAGGTATTGTATTGAGGTCACCGACCTTACAATTACAACTAGCACTGACTTGGTACCAAGTACACAACTGTACACAAACCTAGTTCATTAACGTTATCTTTAACCTACATCGAGCTCCTTTGTGTCAAATCTACTTATCATTGCCAATTATTTATAAATATCTGTGAGACCGAGCTTTGCTCGGAAAACATATAAAAACTCAAAAATGAGCGTTTTCCCAGAGATAAGACCTAGATAGATCGATTTTTCGCCCCCGAAAACCCCCATATAGCAAATTTTATCGAAATCGTTAGAGCCGTTTCCGAGATCCCCGAAATATATATATAAATAAATAAACAAAAATTGCTCGTTTAAAGGTATAAGATATTATAATATATTTTGTAATCTCTCTTTTTTTGTGACAATAAATGTTTTCTTATTTTTAATCCTTACTTTTATCATTAAGTAGTATTATTACATACCTACCTAGTGCAGTAGTTACCTGAGACTTTCATATTTACTGGCTGAGGTGTGTATAATATTATTTTTGTGTTCGATGGAACTTCGCAGCAGAAAATATAATATAATTATACACATATAGTAATAAATATCTGGGTGACCGAGCTTCGCTCGGAAAACATACAAAAACTCGAAAATGCGCATTTTCCCAGAGATAAGACCTAGCTAGATCGATTTTTCGCCTCCAAAAACCCCCATATAGCAAATTTCATTTAAATCGTTAGAGCCGTTTCCGAGATCCCCGAAATATATATGTAAATAAACAAGAATTGCTCGTTTAAAGGTATAAGATAAGTACAAAAAAAAATTAATTAACCCAGAAGGTAATCGTTGAAAGAACGTTGATATTAGATAACCTTATCTATTTTACCTTCACTGACTATTTTATTAGGCTATCCCTAACAGTGCCTGAACTATAAAACTAGTAATCACCAAAATGCTTAAGAAACTATAACAATATTAGAACCTTTATTACCTTAATACTCATATTGTTTTTGATTCGTTTTTAACGTAAAAGAGTTCAACAGCACGTTATCTAAATACGAATAATAAATAAATCAATTATTCAAACAGATAACTAATTGAGATTATAATAATTACCTGTCCACTTATTGACTCGAATGGTGACGACGTTTTGATATGCATTATTCACATATTTAATCGTTCACTTATTCACTAAAAATAAATGTCTGGAGTAGATATCAGTATAAGTATGACAAAATAGCAAAATTTTATTTATTTATCATTTAACACAATGTTCAATCTTAACACCACATCTTGACGTCACTACATATTCACTATCACCAAAAACCTTCACGATTTGTTTCAGCTTCTTAACTTCATCTAGATATACTTTGAAAGACGCCGCAATTTTATTTTTAATTTACACAGAGCACGTACAATCCGTTCGCACATAAACAGTCGATTAACAGACTACTAATACTAGACAAGCAATTAAAGTTTATCTGTGTGATAAGTAATCGGACGCGTTTACCCGCCTTGATAACGGCCAGCTGACTGCGCTACGAGCATCAAACTACCGCTCGCTTAAGCAAATATGTATTCTAGGTCAACCCACTAAAGTTAGTATTTGCTTGTGTGGGCGGATGCATGGGCAGGCCATGTGTTTTAGAGGCGTAGATGTGTTTATATGTTATGATTATTACAAGTATTACAACTGAGAGATTTAGTACTGGTACGGAAACAATGTTCAGATCTAAAATTAGTTGATGGTAAATTGCAGCACGTGTTGTAGGTATTGGCCTTCTTCTCTAAAATCTTCTCGTTCAGCGTTACCGTATACATTTCCCTTTGTTCAAGTTATAGATACTTTTGTTTACATAGCTCAAAGATGTTACAATCATATTTTCATATAAATGTGGACACAAAATATGTACTTATTCTATGCAAATAAAGATATTCTATTATATTCTAATATGCCTAAAAAACCAGCGCTTCCTAATTCTGAATTTCAGCGTGACGCAAATGATTTATTACCTGCAGAAGTATTTGAATCCAAACGTATCCGTAAACAACATGAATAAATTATCTGCTAAGAAAATGTTCTAAATTGAATGGAGCAAGGGCCCGATTCGGATTTTGAACTAGACATCTATTAGATGTCTATTAGATATCACCAACTCTTGAACGATTTCCACAAGATATTATTAGGTTTAAAGATTTTTATTACTCATAAAGAACAAAAGTTCACTTACAATGAGCTTAAACTATAAAGAATTTCATGCATGGTTTACAATTACAGACATCCAGATATCGATGATAATAATTAATATACATTATCACTGATATATTTTTTCAGCTTGGTTTTAAACATTTTTACCTGATCAAACGAACTTACCTGAAGTGAAGTTCGATCATAATTATCCTGTCTTCGCCGAAGAGATTTAATCCTTTACCATGTAGTAGCCCATGCTACGCGCAAACTCAACCGCACAAGTTTTAGCGTAGAAAGAGAGAAAAAACATTCCTTTCTCTCTCTCCACTATCCCAACCGGTGACGCTGTCAACCCAACTGTCAACATCATTCTTTTTAGAGCACTAAGGAGTAACAAAAGATAACATAACAACATTGATAATCAGGGAAGAAGTGTACGGAATGTACGGATTGCGACCTTCCTGGGAAGGGTGGGTAGTTAAATCTCTTCGGCGAAGACAGGATAATTATGATCGAACTTCACTTCAGGTAAGTTCGTTTGATCAGGTAATTATCCTGTCTTCGTCCTTCGAGATTTAATCCTTTACCATGTAGATGTTCAGAGAACGATCAATGTTGTTAAAGTAAATAAATAAATAAAAAATCGCAATTATCATTTATTTATTTGTTCGTAAAGACCAACTTATAACAAATTAACGTAATATATTATATTATTCCACAATAATCATTATCAACTTATGAATCTTATGATATTCCGACAAATCAACTTATACCACAGTAGGTATGTCTCTACTGTAACAATAAAGGATCAAGTAGGCTTGTTTCTGTATTAATTATGGGCCTATTGTAAAAATTCGCAAACACAGTTGATCGCTCAGTCCAACCAGCTGACTTTCGAATGACATCGACGCTTAGACCAGCGCGCGAGGCAGCCGAAGTTGATGCGTGCCTCGTGCTGTGAGCGGTGAAAATAGAAGTGTCGATGCCACTCTCTGTGAGGGTCTGTTTTATCCAACGCCCTAGACTTTGCGATGAAGCTGGTCTATGCGGTTTCTTATAGGTTAGAATAAAATGCTCCTCGGTATTTGATCGTAAAGCTGATGTTACTAAGGCGTACTTTTGTAAAGTCGAAGCTGGGCAAATACCAAGTCGAGAGCGGAAAAAAGGTAAATTTAAAATTGGCTGAGCTCTGCCAATAGATGAGGTTTTAATTAAGTTAGTAATAGTGATAATAATTCGGTCTTCAAAGACTTTTATATTAGACATTTTTATAAATGATAACGTTTGCATTCTCTGCCCCGTTGCGAGAGCTAGCAACATTACTAATTTTTTAGACAACTGCTCTAAATTAACTGTATCGTTATCCATGTTTTCTAAGTAATTCAGAACCACGTTAACATCCCATGTACAAGCATACCGTGGGAATGATGGTTTTAACCGAAAGATCCCTTTGAAAAAACGTTTGAGACTTAAATCATCACTTATCATATTTGAAGATATTAAAGAAATAGCTGACCGATGATTGTTTAGCATGCCATACGACGACCCCCTTTGAAAACAATTCGTAAGAAATTCTAATAGAGATGATATTTTGAAATCGTAAAAATCTACATTATTCTGAGAGCAAAAATCCCACCACAACTTAAGGCTCGTCGTATACTGACTTCTAGTCTTCTCTGAAATTGATGAAAGCATGACCTCTAATGCCGTTTCAGGTACACATTGTCTACGAAACCCTTCCCGGATAACACACACGCTACCAGGGAAAGATGACGGTGTAGCGGGTGTGTTGATCTGAAAGGAGAAGAAAGTAGATATTTACTAGGTTGAAATATTATAGCTTCTTTGATACATAGAGACATGTAGAACGGGTACCATGGCTGAGATGGCCATTGTGGGACAACCACAATACCTGTTGCCTTGTCTGAAACGATCTTTTTTAAGGTTTTTAAAATCAAGGCAAAGGGCGGGAATGCATAAAAATAAAATTGGGACCAATCAATTGTAAAAGCATCAATGTTATATGCAAAAGGATCTTTTTTCCAGGATATGTATAGGGCGCACTTTGCATTTATGCGAGAGGCGAATAAATCTATGCCCGGTTTCCCAAAACAAAACACTATTCTAGCGAATTCTTGCGAACCTAACTCCCATTCTGTGTCAATATTTAATTTTCTAGATTCGCTGTCGGCCTCGACATTAAGCGATGACCGAATATAGGAAGCAAAAATAAAAATGTTCCTTTCCTCACACCAATTCCAAATTTCCCTAGTAATTTTGTTTAAATGTGGATACTGGACGCCACCCATTCTATTTATGTAAGAAATTGCTGTTGTGTTATCCACACGCAAAAGGATATCACATTCTTTTTTATTATTAGCGAAGGACATAAGTCCGAAGTAGGCTGCCAACAGTTCCAGATAATTTATATGACTGGTACATTCTGTAGCAGTCCAATGACCGCCCGTTTTGCTAGTACCACATGCTGCACCCCAGCCTGTTGTTGAAGCGTCAGTGAAGATTTCAAGTTCATAGTTTTGATCTCTTATTGGATTAATGGCAACTAAAATATTCTTCTTCCACCACAGAAGATCATCATGTAAATTGTCTGCAACTTCCATGAATGAATCATAATTTTCATTATTATTCAGTAAAGCTAAATATTTAGCTCTTTCTAGAGACTTTGTGTGAAGCCAGCCATATACAATTGCTGGACACGCCGCGGTAATGGAACCCAAAATACGAGCGAAATCACGGATACGCATTCTACTTGATGTAAGTAACATAATTATACGTTGCAAAATTGTTTGCCTCTTTATGTCTGGCAATTGTATAGACATTGTCTTAGAATCTAACACGAAGCCCAAGAATTTGCAAGTGGTTTGGGGTACTAGATTAGATTTTTCGTAGTTGATAACGAAACCTAACCTAGTCAAGCAATTAATAGTAGTTTTTGCGTTTTCTAGGCAATCTGCTGCAGAGTTTCCTAAACACAATATATCATCTAAATACCTAACTGAGAGTAGACCTTGAGATCTTAAATATGTAGCAACGGGTTGTAAAATCTTTGTAAATATGTATGGTGCAGAACAGATTCCAAAGGGGAGAGAAACAAATTCAAATAAATTGTCTTCAAAATAAAACCGTAAAAACTTTGTATGACTTTCATGCATAGGTACTAAAAAATATGCTTCTTTAAGATCTATATTAATCATGTAACAACCCGGATACATTAGTTTAGTAGCTGTTCTCACATCTTCCATTTTGAAGTGTTCTGTATAGATATACTTATTTAATTTCTTTAGGTTCAAAATAAATCTTTTGCTACCATCACTCTTAGGGATTAGAAAAATATCAGATATAAATTGACCCGTTGCAGGATTACAACGCCTTACAGCATTTATTTGCATTAAGTGCTGTATTTCCTTATTCATGTCAGTTAATTCGTTCGACGTAAAAGAACGTCGTGGATAATCAAAAGGGTCTTGAACAGGTTTCACAATGAAAGGGATCTTATAGCCTGACACAGCGGATAGTATAAAATCATCATCCGTAATTGATTTCCAATCATTAAGAAAATATTTTAAGCGCCCGCCATGTACCTGACATTGCGCAGTTAAGTCCGTCGACTGGTTGAGGAGCGGTGCGCAGGAGGAGGTGGTCGGCGTGTTGAAGGTGGAGGTGGAGGCTGACGGCGACTTGGCAGAGGTGGTGGTGGCGGCAGAGCTGCTCGTCTGCGACCTTGGTACTGGTATGCTGGGGCCGACATTGCTGCTCTTGGTCCACCGAATCGGTGTTGATATGTGTGTCCCCCTCGCTGATATCGCAATCCTCGGGCTGTCGATGGACCTCTTCCATTTAAATTAGAAGTTGTAGATGGTGGCTGAATTAATTGTCCTGTCTTTTTTATGCCGCGAGAGTCCTTCACCAACTCACCCAATTTTTCTCCAAAAAGAAAGGTGTCTCTTTTTCTGTCTTTGAAACTCTCAGCAAAGGACTTGTCTATTAGTGGCATAATTACTGAGCGGCGGGTATCAGTTTCAGCATAATGGGAATCAGCTAGCATAATGCCCGCATCATTGAGTGTACGGATAATATCTGGGATATCCGGAGTTCGTTTCAATAGGCCAGTTAGAGCCTTGCCTAGCGCTGAAAGCGCTTTACCAAGCTGGTCCTGCTTTGCAAGTAGCCTTTTATCTCTGAGCTTGCATGCCTCGGCCAACATGGCTCCAATTTCCGGGTTTAGGGACGGGCTTTTTGCTAGAGGAACGTTTTTGGGAAACGGGTATTTTTTCAAAAGTTCTTCTTTCTTTTCTTTTTTAAGCCCTTCCAACAAAATTTTCTGGAATCTTGCCGCTACGTCGGCTTGCAAATCATCACCAAATTCAACAGGATCAGTTTCTACAATTCCCAGTTCTTGTAATAGACTAGGGTCAAAGTCCCCTTCTGCAACGTTCTCCTTCATCTCCTTGTCATCGCCACTTGCCGCATAACACGGGCTGGTGAATGCTGTGGTATCAGTAATCTCACTAGCATCATCAAATGCGTACGAATAATCGTCGTATTCAGCCTCGCGTGTTTGCTGTTCTTCGGTGTTGGCGAGATCTATTACATTTTCGTTTGGTATCTGTTCATCATATAATATCTCATTGTTCTCGGTATGTTCTGAAATCCCGGTGAAAAGAAATTAGATAAGTAGGTACTTGCATCGGTATTCGAAGAATATCACAAATATAAATAACATATTTCCAATGAATGCAATGGAAATACTTAAGTTTCATAGAACACATGCCGTTGAATGCAACGGTTTTTGGAAAAAACAATTTAAGAAATGTCATCCGAAGAATACAACGGACGTAAATAGCGTATTTCCGATGAATGCATCGGAAATACATGTTTTTTACGAAATACTCTCCCGATGAATGCAACGGGTTTTCAAATAACAAAAATATCACCTATAAATGGCGTATTTCCGATGAATGCAACGAAAATACTTTACTATGGAAACACAAATCACCTTCGTTTTGCAAATCCTGCTGATTTGGAGCTATATTTTCTGATTTTTCAGTGCGCCGCTTACGTTTTGCTTCAAGCTTTTCTTCATACATTTTTAATTTTCTCATCCATCTTTCTTCTTGAGACTCGCTATGCGGTCGCTTCGACATGATTTCCTAGATTTTTATTGCACTTGTGCGAACGCCGCGCGCGCACGGACAAGAATGATGTTGACAGTTGGGTTGACAGCGTCACCGGTTGGGATAGTGGAGAGAGAGAAAGGAATGTTTTTTCTCTCTTTCTACGCTAAAACTTGTGCGGTTGAGTTTGCGCGTAGCATGGGCTACTACATGGTAAAGGATTAAATCTCGAAGGACGAAGACAGGATAATTAATGATTTACAATCTTTCACTTCACTGGGTAAGTTATTATACATCTGTGCTTATTACGATATTTTAACGTAAAAGTGACATTTGTTGCCCGAATTGAGCTGCAAAAGAGAACTACATAGTTGAAATCCAAACTACAACGTATCTAGTATAGAGATGCACCGGATATCCGGTTACTATCCGCTATCCGGCCGTTATTTTAGTATCCGGCCGGATACCGGATAGTGACCTACTATCCGGCCGGATACCGGATAGTGACCTACTATCCGGCCGGATACCGGATAGTGACCTACTATCCGGCCGGATACCGGATAGTAAAATTAACACATTTTGGGGTAAATATTGAATCTAAAAAACAGTCACGGTCATAATCGAATCAGTTTATTCTTTTAAAAGTGATAAAACTCGTTACGATCCTAGAAATGTGTCCGCGCGAACGTTTACTACGAAATAGATCGAAATCTGCACGACGCGCACCTGCAAAACTCAAAATATAGGTATAGTACCGCCGGCCGAATATCCGGCGGCCGGATACCGGATATTCGGCCAGTGTCCAGGCCGGATATCCGGTATCCGGTCTCCGGCCAAACAACTATCCGTTGCATCTCTAAATCTAGTACATATCGTATCGTTCTCTAGTCTAGAAAGGATCTTGTTTTCCGACACTTTTCCGAATACCGCGTCAAGTCCATTTTTTATTGCAAAAATATCAATGTTAAGGGGGCCAAATATTACGCAAATCGTTCCGAACAACTGACAGGCTGATATCGTCCGGCGGACTGGTAATCTGTGGGCCCCTTTTTGGTCACTGTCCACTGTTCTCCCGTTTATCTTAAGTAAGTTCTTACTTCCACACGGCTTTTGTTCTTTAATGTACTTGTTGGTCGATGCCCAACACAAAATAAAAGTTCCATATTATGTAAGGCTGACTTTTTCTGAATCATTCTATCACAACAGGAAAAATATTTTGTCCGTGGTTTCGTTTCTACAAACTCGTTTTTGTCAAAAACAGCCGGATTTTTAGAACGGAAATCTAAACTAATCTAATCTACAGGATTCTCTTCGGTTGCCAAATGAAACATCGGTGAAATGATCATAGGTAGATGAAACAAGTTCCAGGTTGTAATAAGACACTATAGTACTATAGAACATTATTAAATTATCGTAAAACCCCTACCCCCCCACCCCCTCGTTTTTTTTCGAAAATATGCGGTAAATGATACGCCAATCAGGTAGCTGACTACCTATCTATAAGATATATAAACACCATAATATACGATAAGACGTTAAAAATGTGGAATATGTCGCAAATCTCTTCTCTATTCTATCGCTTTTGTCTGGAATGGTAATAGTGAGTGAGTCAATCTTTTGTAAATGTCTGGCTAACTGGCTTGTCCGACGATCAATTGTTGGGACATATACAAAACAAGTGACACACGCGTCTGATTATGTTTGTAATTCCTTAACACTTGTTTGTTCTCTTCTTCGAGGTAGGTATGTGGTATGTTTCTTAAAAAACCAATTCAATGGAATATATATGTCAACATAAGCGCTTGTTATATGTCTTAATGTCTAATATTCAGTCAGGTCTACAATCGCTTGCCGAGCTCGGAACAGTGTGTAGGTATCTGTATGTTCGCGATAAACGCAAAAACGACTGAACGGATTTTCATGCGGTTTTCACCTATCAATAGAGTGATTCTTGAGGAAGGTTTAGTTTTATTTTATTTGTTATTTTCGAGCTTTGTTCGATGTAATCTCCTAGACCGACCTCCTCCTAGGTAGAAAGGTAACAACGATAGGTATTTCGAATTTAGATTTTTGCGGCAGCCTCAAAGAATCGTATACTTAGGTAACACAGTCGGGTTACCAATGAGAACACGCAGTCTGAGAGCTGCGGTGAATAATTGAGCCGATCGATGGACTTCCATAATGCACCGAGTCGCCTACCGCCTGCCAGGCAGGGGGCCTACCGCGAACCACGTTCGACGTGTTGCCTCCCTATCATACTTACGTACGAATTTACAAGTGCGACAGGAGGCAACACGTCGAACGTGATTCGCGGTAGGCCTTCAGGCTCGGCAAGATTTGCATCGAGCTCCAATCACAATCAATAACATAACTTTCGGGTGCGTTTTTGGCACGGTTTGCGTTTGCGACTACTGCTTAGTAGCATGTGGAGTGCATATTAGTATATGCACTCCATTTCAGTAAATATCTACTTACTTATTAGCCACATTAAAATTTGCGAATTAGTTTCTTTGTGCTTTTATTTTAAACTCTTTCCGTGATATGTCAAAGAAAAACGCCACGCATTAACAAAGAAAAACAATGAAGTTTTCAGAAAACGACATCTGAATCTGAATCTGAATCATAGCAAGTAGGTAGTCCACCACTGTCCGAGATAGGTAACAAATTTAAAATACCGACCTACTATCTCCATTTCCTTGTTAAATCCAGGTCGTGCCTGCGTCCGCCGATTTGAGGCACCTAGGTAGGTACGTACTTCATTACAGCATTGCGTGACGCGAAGCTCCGATAAGCACATTATCCCAAAACTATCTCATACCAATACTTAAAATGACTACAGGCAGTACAGGTGTGCCTTATGTCTTTGTAATAAGGTTTACGAATGTTAAAAGTATGGACGATAGAAGGTGAATCATTTTGCGACCGTGATAACTGTTGGGGTCATGCTGTTTGTATAAGGAATTAAGGATAATACCGGGACTTTCAGTGTGGAGGTTCCGTACTTAATCGAATTGTATTGTGACGAGAGAAATTAGCTCTTCGGGATTAAGTAGGTAAATATGTACAGGCACACTCTGTATAGGTTTAGATCCTACTGAATTTTTTATGTCACCTAGTAAGTACCTACTTAATTCTGGTAGATACAATTGGAAAAAATGCTAGTAATAACCTCACGATTTTCATAAAAAAATATCATAAAAAATGTTTCATGTCGACGTTCCGTCATTAAATAACTCATGCAAGTTAACGACTCAACTACTGATATAGTTACACCGTCACACGCACAAAACTTTTAGCCTCGTAAACGGGCGTTTTTTTTTGTTGTCCCCTACACTTTTTTTTTCAAATTTGGGATTTTTCATGTTATTTTTTATGTTTGACTTTGTCCTCGTAAAAGTTGTGGAATTGGGTGTAAAGGGATTACTGTAAATACTTACATTGTCTTAAGTGTGTGGTGTGCAAAAATTGTGGGTCCAATAAATCGTTCTTGAAAAGATGCAAAAAGATGACTACAACTCGGTCAGGATCTTTATCATAGACAGACAAGAGGTGTAGGGCAAATCCTAGCGTGGTACGGGCATATAATAAGCGTAAGGACGAAAGTCATGTGACGCGAGAGGTAGATGTAGATATTAGAAATTAATATGGAGTGGAGGGTTGTCAGAGGAAAGGAAAGCCAAGGAAATGTGACAGTGCTGTGTGAGAGAGACGAACGACAGAGAGCTATTAAAGAAAAATACAACCTACCGCCAGTAAAATGGGAAAAGGCCTAGCGAAGACTTGCATCTGGAACGCAATATGGCTGTAGTCCTCTGTTACGGGAAAATACTTATACCTACTTCCTCATTCGGCTTGCTATAAATTTTAGCAAATTGACATACCTATCTGTGCTCCATTTCACAATTATCTTACCCAAGTACTATTATTCATTACATCACCCTTGCCAACCTCTGTTACTGATTAGTTCATGAAGAGCGGAACGAGGTTCGCAGACACCGATCATCGCTTAACGACCTGTTGACGCTTCTATTTATCTACGTTCTAAGTTGACACCCCACTTGTCAATCGAGCCCGAGGGGTGATGGGGTGATGGGTGATGGGTATTGTCGCTGTTACACATTTTAACGGCGCGATAATGTTTTATCGGCGTCTTCACATGTCTGTATATCTTGTCTACATAATAACCACCCATGTTGACAATTTAGTTTCATGCAGCAGTGCACAATAAATAGGTATAGGTATATGTATTATGTACTACCTATAGTTTTACTATTACCTACTAAGTAGTAAATTTATACTATAGTTCCTAAATATATAGTTAGGCGAAGCGTGTTACCGAGAGAATTTCTTTAAAAGTTACTTTCTGGAACTTGCAAATCTGTATAGCCAATGGGACAAAAAGATACGGCCCTACATACGGAAATATGAAACACGGCCAAGCTTTCACTCCGCAAAGATAAGTAACATCTACCGGAATATTAATACACTTATAGTTCTTTGAAAACTACAGTTGTATGTAAACTACTAGTCAGCAACCAGCCGCCCGCATTTTTGCTCGCTACTGAAAAATGCAGCAAAAACAAACAAGAAACTAGGCGTGCCCTCTCACCCCAGATTCTCAGTCACAGGCTCACAGGGTTACTAGCGAGGCAAGTTTATTTAGTAAGTAAACTTACTTATGACTTCCACTAAATCTATTTGAGTTGCCAAGGGTGCGAGATCTATATTGATAGAGTGATTCTTGAGGAAGGTTTGTGTATAATTTGTTAACCCGTGCGAAGCCGTGGCGCTAGTTATCTATAATACTGTTGCGAAAACAATGCTTTATGATGAAACAACACTAGAGATCGATTCCAATTTGACAGTTATGGTTTTGAACTGGTTTTGACACGACCTTGACGATCGTTTTAGTGACAGCCGCGCATCTCACACGCACGACTTTCACTTCATTTTGCATGCACTCCGGGTCTTCAAGGTCGTATGACTCGTATCCAATATGTAAACCGTTTCAAATTGTTACATCAGAATCGGGTTTCTCGTCTAGCGTAGCCGTGACCCTGCCACACTCAAGGATGAAGTGAAAATAACCGAGTCACGCTGAGGAGGTAATAGTAACCGGGACACGTGGTAACAGGGATTCGGTAAAAATATCCAGGATATTTACTAGGGTACGGTGACTGCAATCACACTAAAGCTGAAATCTAAACGCTGCATATACCCGCCTAGCTTTTTAGGAATTTAGAAGCAATATATTTACATGAGGGTTCAAAATCGGTAGGTACCTAACGAGTAACGACCGCTCATCACTCGGAAACTTGTCCTAACTGCATCAGAGTGCAGCAGCCCCATTATTGATCGCTGTCCTTGACATTCGATACTATACTCTGCATGTTGATGACAGAAATGGACTTAAAATCCTCGTTTGTGAACTGATTTCTACATAATAATGATATCTGTATTACTGACCTCCTACGTGCGTGAAACACCGCTCATCTTGCACATTAATTTTCTTTCCACTGTCATATTTAAACACACACAATCAAACACTATAATGACTAAACTTACACTATTTTCACAGCACTATCACTACAGTGACGTAAGTTTCACGATCATATTGTGTTCTGGTTAAAAGGTGTTTACAAACTGGCTGGGGCGGGCGGCGCCGGTGGGCGGGCGGGGTCGATGAACGTCGCCATGGCAACCGATGCACCTGCAGTCCGAGGGTTAGCGGATGATGATAGGTTGACGGAAATATGATACGCGGATTATGAGATCAGCCTTACGATAATGATTGACACATTTTATATTAATATAGACTATATAGATGTTATTTTTGATGATACTGCGATTATTCGTTGTTACGTGCATAAAAATTACGACTGACACATTTTTTCATAACTGACATTGTCATTCTTTTTTTTTTAATAATACCAAAGAGAAATAGAGTGTAAAAGTGGTATACTAAAAATTCAAATTCTTTTTGATAATACCTAACGTAAGAAGTTTGTACTTTGTATGGCCGTAGGAAGCTATCTACCTATATACATCTCGGACCTACAAACCTACATACAGGGAAAACTATAAAATGTGTATGATAGACAGATAAACCATTTATTCGCTTATGTCTGACTTGAACCAGGTCGGTGAAGGCTTCCACTTTGCACACGTTGCACACGCTCCAGTAAAGTTGACCCCCACAACCTCTAGGTAGGTAGGTACCTACTATTTAGAACCTTAGAACTTAAGTAATAAAACTCAAAATCAGTGAAATAATAATGTTTGGTTAATTAATCACTGATGATTAACTCACCTCGGCGAGGGAAACCCTTTGATGTCCGAAAACTATTGGGTTACCGTGACCCATCCGTGACCACAGTCAACAGTTCAAAGGATTCGGGGTTAGATTGTGTTGGTAAAAGCATAGAGAAAAAGGAAACCTTGTAGCACCAAAAAACATCATGCACCGAAGAACCAGTTTACTTTTTCAGATTTAAATAGGCTTGACTAGGCTATGTTAATAGAAAACTGAATTTAATTCAAATGAAATACACAAACAACAAAAACATGAAAGTTCCCATTGAAATAAAAACCTTTTTGAAGTTTAGCGTCACCTAACGAACGACCACAAAAACCAATTTCTGATATAGCGCCATCTTGTGTTGAGTAGTAAAACTATCTAAGTAAGGCTAGAACTATCTGTGAACCTACTACTACCTTTTTGTAGGAACCATACGTGTTTGACAAAATGATGTCGTAGTTTTTCAATAGATGGCGCTATTAGTATTAAGCTGAAAATTAAGTTTAATTTTTTCACCATTGACTTTTTAACCGCCTTAAAAAAAAGGAGGTTTTCAGTTTGACCCGTATGTATGTATGTATGTATGTACTTATGTATCTAAATCTTTTATGTATGTTTGTTCGCGATTAACCGATTTTGATGCGGTTTTCAGAAAAGTGTTACATTCTGGAGACGGTTTTAGTATACATAGATCTGAGCTGATGCTGAACCCTGGCTGTACCTAGTGGAACTCAGGTTTGGTGCAACATAGGCCCACGCTGTTTTGGTCATCCGACACGCCTTGACGAGCACTTGGGAGAGCAGTACCCAAGATAGAGCTGATGCTGAACCCTGGATGTACATGTACCTAGTGGAACTCAGGATGTACCTAGTGGAACTTAGGTTTGGTGCAACATAGGCACACTTTGTTTTGGTTAACCGACTTGTCGCCGTGTGCCTATGTTGCAGAGTTCCACAAGGCGGGTCGATCAACTTTTTTTCTAACTGCCTTTAAAAAATGAGGTTCTCAGTTTGACCCGTATGTTTTTATGTATGTGTGTTCGTGATTATCTCGCGGTTGGCTGAACCGATTTTGATGCGGTTTTCAGAAAAGTGTATGTTACATTCTGAGAAAGGTTTTAGTGTACATGGATGGTTTGAAAAACCAATTGGATCCGGTAGGTGCAGGCGATGCTATCGGTATACCTACCATCAAATTTAAGTTGCTGAGACCGATTTAGATAAAATAGTGAGAGTGGGAGTGGGAGTCGGAGTCGTACTGGGAATGGGAGTGGGTCTGAGACTGGAAGTGGGAGTGGGAGTGGGAGCATACATACAAAGCACCGAAACGCCATATTATGTTTTGTCGCGATTATCATCGATTTAGGCCATCACCAACATTAGTAGGTAGTTACTAGCCCAAAACTAAATGGAGAACCTAACAAACTAGTATTTTAGCCCAAAACACCACCACATTATGTTTACACTACAAATTTATCTTTATCTTTAACCGAAAATAAATGAAATATTATCACTAAAAAGTAAAAAAAAAAATTATTATTTCTATGAGATTAAAGTATAAACTCGCTAAATCTTGGAAAGCAGAAAAATCTCGTTGTTTGTTTAAATTACCAAGTGGAATGATTACAGATGAAGCTGTCAGATGGACGCAACTTTGCGTACAAACCGAAAGTATAATTCGAATTTATGGGCAATTACTTTAAAAGTTTTATAACACGATAACACATAGCTACGAGAGAATAAAACGCGTTAATTGATTGCGTTTGTTTTCTCTTGACTATTTTATCTCTTCTCAATTGGATCAGTTATAGTCATTATATTATATTACTTACTTTCATCAAATAACACCAAGTAATGAACATCTAATCCCAGGAAAATCCCTACAAATTATCTGCTAGATTGCGTCCAAATCGTACTCTACAAACCATCGGCCGAGACTCCAAAAATAGAGTTATTACTGGTCAACAAATCAAAACATTAAATAGATATTTTACTACCGAGTGTCCCACGCGACACGGGTCGTGTCATCTAATAACCACTATCTCTAGCCCTTTCTACATAATCCAGGCCTTATGTTAAGGTTCAAGAAATTCTGGTTTGTGTATTATTGGATTATTCAGCTTCCATGTTTGGCGAGAACTCATTTTCTGCGTGATTCGGCGCCGAATGTACATTTATTGGCGGAGACGTCGTTAAAAGCGTCAATATATACATATATGTCGTTTATACCTAGCTAAGAAGAGATAATGAAGGGAAAGACTGTCAATTTTCAGAACATACTCGCATACTCGTATCACTATTCCTCTTGATATCGAGTTAATTTGCAAAGTCTCACTACCCTATTAATAAACCTTTGTATAATTTTGTCTCTTTTTAACAAATACCATAGTTACAATGAGGGGTAAATAACAATTGTCCACAGCTTGTTAGTAGAGTTGATATGAATTGCGCAATCACTCTCTATCTGTAATATAAAATACAATGATGTTTTGTCTATATATTTTCCCCTCATATTCCTCAAGGGGTTATTCATAAATTACGTCATTACAAATTGGGGGG